>NC_051105.1:11220603-11328103 GCF_901709675.1 Syngnathus acus | reverse complement strand
GAAGAGGGGCTTTGGCGCAGAAGCAAGTGTGGCACCTTGTATTCATCATTATTTATAGAGATATCAAGAGCTAGGCCCTGACTGATTTAGATTTTTTTAAGCCGATGTTGATGTTTGTTATACAAAAATTCTGATGACAGATTTGGTTCTTCATCACGTAAAAATTAAGATTTGAATAACAGACAGTATATACACAAATGTGCCTTTTGGCCTCCACGTTAGCTCCATGGTGACTTTTTGTTGCCGAGGCAGAACCATGTTTAGAATTTAAATGTGGCCAGGGACAACAAATCATTTGGGAAATATTGTCGGCTGGATTGTTTCTCTCAAATCATATTACACGCACGTCTGTTAAAGGCCGCTCAGAAATAAAGCAATGGAAAGATTTGCCTCAGGGGATCGGAGGTAAATCAAGCAACCAACACTTTTTTCCCCCCGCCAGAACGCAAGTCTTGACAAAAGAGTTTTGTGCTACTCAATATCCCTCTAGTACAGGGGTCTCAAACTCCAGTCCTCGGGGGCCGCATTCCTACATGTTTTCCAAGTTTCCCTCGTTAAACACACCTGGAGTTTGAGACCCCTGCTCTAGTACTACACTTGCCATCAAAAAAAACTGCAAAAATCTCCTTCAGAGATGTAGTCTCCCTCTCCCCTACTAAAATCGCATCATGAGACCATCAAGACCAACCCCCTCCCCCTCTTTTCCATTCTAGTCACTAATCAATTTCCCCCTCAAAGGAAACAGAGAGGCTGTTAACGGCACCAAAGATAGACGCAATAGATCAGAGTGTCGCTAATACTCGTCCAGGTGCAAAACCTTTCATAAGCTGTGTGGATCATCCACACGATCGTATGCAGGCTTCGCGATGTGAGCCCTGTGATAGAGACGAGGCCTCCTGTTTGCTTCCCATTTATTACCTGTAATGAGAACTGCGAAAATCCAAAGGTTTCTCATTCCTGATGTAAATGTCACACTCAGTGGGGCATCATTAGTAACACTTTATTCATTGTGTGAGTGTGAGTAAAGCTTAAAAGGGTCATTGGACTTCCATTCTCTCGATAACTGCAGTGGAAATATTACAGCAGATTCTCTAATGATAAACAGGCCAGGGCTCGATACATATTTTTCATTTACATACAAGTGTAAATAATACTATTTATAATTTGATATAAACCTCCAGCTAAAATGAAATGGTTGAAATGAGTGGTGTATTTGATTTTTCGCATAATGACTTCGGTGTTACTATTTCCCTAATTGTATTTCAACGGGTGGTAATATAAAAAACGCAATAATGGGGGGAAAAAAATGCTTTTGATGCAGACGGTGAACGCTTCTTTCTCAACATCCAACCGCTCGTCGTTCAACAACACACATCAAGCTCCAAGTTAATGAACGTCGCGTTCGCGATAATGCAGATTGACAGCAAGCAAGGAATAAAAGGAGCAAAGCTGCTGAATGACTCAGCCCTATTCGCGAGGGGAAAAAGCAGCAGGGACGACAGAACCGCGGTGGTCCATTTGCATCCCGCAGTGTCGGGCCTGATGGGGATCGGGGGGGACAGCTGCTGTGGCGTAAGGTGTGGGTTTGCTCCGTGGGTTGTCGCACGCATAGTGGTAGCATGTAGCAAAGTTACTAAACTTAAGTTTTTTTATTTTTTATTTTACAATAAAGGCTAAATATTACAATAAATAGATTTGAATGAACATACATGCTATAAAATCAACTCAAAAACAAATTACTTCACTGATGTTGGAAACCTGAAAGTATAAATGTAACGTGCGTAGCCTAGCGCGTAGCCTAGCGCAGCTAGCGGCCGCAGCTTGATGTGAGTGACATTTGCTAATGTCATCCTATTCACAGGCAGTTAAGTCGCCCGGCTTGTGAAGTGAATGATTCTAACGCAGAGTGACTGACTTTAACGTCAATGGGCGGCATTTTGCTTCCCCCCCTCCGTTCAAGAATCTTTATTTTCTCTCTATCTTATTATCGCCATCTGTTTATGATCGATCTCTCCCGTCAGTGCAAACTGCTTATCTTTGCCCACCTAGTCCCCCCCTTGCATCTGTCGGCAAATATGATTTATTTGAAGAGTCAAATATCAAAGTCACAGCTTGCAATATCTAAAAAAGTGATCTCTCAGGATTTTGGCAGTTTGTGATTTTTTTTTTTTTGCCTATTACGTCACAGATCAAACCTGCCATTCTGCATATAATGCTCTGGTTTTGCAGAAATGAAAAATTAAAACCACCCAGTTCCTTAATTAATTGACAAACTCATCGACAAATTACTTGATTATCAAAATAAGCATTACTTGAAGCCCTGATGCTTACAGAACGGACAAAACCCGAAAAGAAAGGTATTATTGTGATTACTATCAGATCATAACAGACTTTACGATGGTGACTTCCACCGCCGATTCCTCACAAGACTCTGGATCAGCTGCAGACATAGACAGCAGCCGTGGGTCACAGCACCGATGTCGGGTTCGTGTAGCGCCTGCAGACGAAAGCACGTGATAATGGAACCGGGCCTGAGGGAGCGCCAGCTCGCGGCACCAAGAGAAGCATTTGGAGGAAGCTCAATAAGTCATGACCCTGAAGAGGTTTTGCCGTACAGCGGCCCGGCCTTACGCTCATGAGCTGTGACAGAAGCAGGAGGTGCACCATTAGGCATGAATTCTCAAGGTACACCATCAGACAAGAAATTCAGGACACTTTGCTCAGCTGGCAAATCAGATTGGAGCTAATGCAGCCGAGATGCCGAGTGCAATCTGAGAGGTTGTGCTCCCCGTGGAGTCCGGATCCATCCAATTTCCGAACAGCCTGTCAATTATAATGGAGGGCAAACGCCATTTCAAAACAGTCAAACACTTTTTCCCATTTAGTTTTGCCTTTTTTTAATTGGTGTGTTGGCGGTGGTGGTGGTGTTTTTTTGCGGGACCATAATGGATTAACTCATTCACTGCCAACCCAGTTAATATATTTGACGTCTATAACCGTCAACGGCACTGAATGAGTTTCAATAGGAAGAAGTTTGGCCACCAAACAAATTCAAGTCGTCAGTCAAGGTAGCACCGTATTTGGGGAGTAATAACATCCGACCGCCGCCACTTGACGACAGCCTGGCGGTAAAGACTAGCTCAGCCAAAGGTCTTTCGGGACTGGCTCGGAAAGTGAGCGTATGTGACAGCTGGGGCGAGGCGGCGTGCGCCGCATTGGCAGGCCGGGAACTGCTCCTCAGCAGGTAGGTCCAAAGTGTCAGCGCCGATTGCCAGCATCACGTCGGAAAAGAACGTTTCTCATCAACGTATCTTTGCTCAGCCCAAAACGCTCCAGAAGGCTTTTTAGTCGTGATGGGTAGATGAAGCTTTGTGAAGCGTGTCGGCACGCCCGGGCTAACTGTGTCAGTACTGCTGTGTTTGTATCACTTATTATTTTGTTATTTACTTTTTGTCTATACTTCTTGAACATAAAAATGCTGGAAATGTAATAAAATCATATAGCGGATACGCTTATCTCTGCGCTGACCTCAAGTGGAAATAAATAAATTATAAACAGCATGAGGTCTTGAGGTGCGGCAGATTTAATTTAACAAGCTGCTGTATGTTTAGAGTACATTTCACTGGATTTATAAAATGACGGCTAATGGCATCTTTAAGCTGAAGGTTTTAGCATGGGCCGACCTAAGCTGAAGAAGGAATATTTCAGGCGCTTCTTATGATTTTACCGATATAATAACGAGCCAGCCAGCTCTTGGAACAAAGTGTGCAGACCTTGTCAAATATTATTTATACCGGCGGTAAGTTCTCGTCCCGTCTTCCGCAGCGGAGTTAAATAGCCCCTGACCAAAGTTTATTGTGGTTTCTTCAAGAGGCCGTAACCTCGGCCGCTAATGGCGGATGACGAAGCCTTCCGCAAAACGGGGGAGCTTTACTTTCATTTTCCAGAGGTTGTTGTCTCTTGGGACGCTCAATAATGCCGGACCATATGCTCACGCAAGAACGCAAATGGAGTTCGGAAGGGGTCAATAACGCCCTATTACTTTTAGAACCTTCAATTTGCATGGCTGAAATGACTAATGAGCGGGTCATGCTCAGACTGCCGCTCCAGAATTAGCTTGACCCGTTTGAGCTCCTATTTGTTTACCCATTCTCATGGGGCAGTTGACTTTTCTTTCAGACTTTCAAAAGTCCATTTTGCAAAATATCCATTGAACTTCTTGAACTACATTGTATTTTTTCTATAGAGATGTTGATGAATATTGCATTCCAGTTCAAGCCTGTCATCGCAACTTTGCACTCTAAACTTGGAGCTTGTCGTTAGCCAACGCTATTACTTCTGATGGCTAATTTCCAGTGCTCACGAGCGCATAATATATGATGCATGTTGCATATGTTGTCCGTATGAATGATATTACAGCACTCAACGTGCACTCGTGGTACAGATGAGACTCTCGGCCGCCTCGTGCACGATGCAAATATGATTATCCAGCATGCCGTTGGAGGTATCATCCATATTGAAACGGTAATTCAATTCTTAATTCCTCCCCTCTGCTGTTCTTTGCATCTCGGTAAGGCGCTAATGATTGTTCAACAACGGTTCAAGGTTTGGCTTGCTGTATAAAAAAACTGAATACAATGAATGTAATAATTGTATTTGTCTGTTGATTCCGATTTTTCTTGATTTCATGTATTCCTTTAAACAATCAAAACAACCAAAGCATAAAGTACATCTGGTTTACAAAAACAGCTTCCCTGTCAAGAAAAAGGAGGCGTTTAGGTGCATCGGCCTCCCTGCTATTCCGAGCTTTTAGTCGCTATCCGCTCCATCGACTGGCCCTCTGTGAGTCAGCCAATCAGGCGCTCCCAAGTCAGGACCCGAAGCCTCTTTTTAGCCCGCAATCAACACCCTGCGGTGGCTGTCGCTGCGGAGCACAACTGGCTTTTTGACCCATAGAGAATACCCCGAGTGAGATCATACTGCCACATAACACGAACTGTGCATCGAGACATGTTTTGTGTGTTTGAACACATTCCCAAAGATGGCTCACAAGCCCTGCGGACACAAGGCTTTGTTGCACGCTGGGATGCTGACGGAGTGAATGCTGCCGCTATCTCTTAAATCTATCGCAATATCACTGTCGTGTGTGAGCTTGGTGGTAGCAAGAGACCGCTGGGACATGAGAAAAATGTCTACAATTGCAGCCTAATCTCTCCGTATTCCGCCCTCCTCGGAGACTGCAGAGGGAATAAAAAGGTACATGGCACCTCGGGGAAACAACAATAGTAACAACAGTAAACTGGAAATTGGAAATATTTATTTTCAATTTATCATGGCTATAAAGAATGACACATTGAAAAGACCCAATGGTCGCAAATAAAAGTTGTAACTTACACATGTCGATGAAATTGTTTTTAGGGAGAAAAAAAAATCTCAAATCATGGGGTCAAAAATTGTAAGATTACAGCTAAATCACGCTCAGATGAGACTTCCAATAATTCGGAACAAAATTTTTTTTATCTTTGTTTACACACGTGATAATTCAGTGATAAAAAGTAAGACTTATTCGATGTCAAATTAAGCGTTCTGCTTTAAGTATCAATAGCTGGTATCGGCATCCTTTACAAGTACCCGATACCTTGAAATAAGGTTGGTATCGGCCTGATATCGATACCTGTTATCAGTACTCACCCATCACTAATCTACGTTTCCCATGAAGGGAATAAATTCAAGGACGTGTCCAACCAGAAAAAAAGAGGCAGTGAGGAAGGCGAGAATGTCTTGAAAGTTGATTTTGACTTTTTCAGTGTCAGCGTGACACGTGGAATATGTGAGCCATCACACTGCAACATATCGCCCCGCGGCTGACAAGCCGAGCCGTCAAAACCGTGTCGGAATCTCCTGCTTTGGCCCTGGGGAGCTGAAGCGCAGCAGAGGCGATGTGCGTCACCAACATTTTCATCCAGACGGGACACAAGTACGTAACACACAAACAGTTCCTTGCATTTTGCCCACTTTAGATGATGACAAGTGTTGGTCGGCACTTGAGTCAAATCTTCGTGAAACAGCAATATATTGACATCATGTTGCTTGTGATGAGGACAATAATGTCACTGGGTTCCCCATGGCAAACTCTTTTATGCCTATGGAGCTTTTAATAACGTACAAGTGACTTACTGCTGAGCTGAAATGAAACGAGCACAAAAACGTGCTGGAGGTACGCGTCCAAATATTCTCAAAAGAATTTTTTTTTCATATTTTTCTTTTTAATGATTGCACAGAACAGTTGTTAATATTTACAGTCAGATCGCATGAGAACCACTTCCAAGTGGATAAACTGAAAGCAAACAAACAGAAGTCAACATTCATTAAAAAATATGTGGCACGTTCCACAATAAATAAATATAGAGGTGCATGCTTTTTCATGAAATGGTGACGTCAGCAACTGAACAGATTTTGGACTCTTCCGATATTCTAATCATGAACTCATGAGCTCAAATGTGAAATGAGCGACAGTCGGCCTCTCCATACACATATATTGGGGAGACAAATAAAAAACTGGACTATACAGAAACAGACTGTGTCAAGTGTTTAATTGCAGAGTCGATTTATTCCAATTTATCACTCACACTTGTGCTTATTGTATGCAAAAAACACATTCAGTACATATTTACATGATGGTCCTTTTCCAATAAACATATCAAATGATGGTTAACAAGGACTGTTGCTAACTGACTAACATTACAACAGTGAATACTGCATCAACAAATCAGCCTCTTAGAAAAAAGGACCCGCAGGAGAGACTAGTTTTTACCTCCCGGGTAATCTCATCGTGCACGGACACAGGTCCCAAGTCTTGGTCCGGGGTTTTGAGTTCAGTAGGCTCCAACGATAACCGCCTCAGCCTCTTTGGAGGGCCTCCTGTCGGTCACCAAGAAGTTGATCATGCCCTCGGACTTGATGAGTAGGTTGCAGCCCAGGAAGAAGATGCCGAAGACCACGGTGAGGGACAGCACGCACATGACAGCGATCTGAACCACACGCATGACGAACAGGCTCCTCTCGTCCGGGGAGGCGGCCGCCAAACCTTGGTCGGTCACTACCGACGACAGGTTGCAGCACAGCATGCCCTCTGTCCTGTTGAACAAGCTGCCATCCGTGTGGTTGAAGCCCGTGGCGTTCATGGCCACTTTTTTCTTCTCTTCCCTTCTCCAAACTGATTCAACTTTCCCAGTTGGAGGTGGACGGGATGGGTTGAAGGTTGATCCCGAGTGATGTGGATGAGGAGGAAGGGACTGAGAGAAGTTGACACAAAGGTCTTCTGCTGGACTTCAACACTCTGCTCCGGCTTTGCATCTCGTGTGGTCTCCCTCGCAGTTTGGAAGCACAATGGATCACCAGAGAGAGAGAGCAAGAGAGACCCTCTACACACACACAAACACGCACACACGCTGCCTGACTTGAAAGCGGGCATATAGCAAGAGCGCCCCCATGAGGTCATATCTTGTCCTGTCAACTGGCCTTCCTGTGTACAATATAATGTATTCAACTGAGGTGATTGGTTTTTCTTAATACGACTTTTTTTTTATTTATGATGATTTTTTTTTAAACTGTCATGATGATTTGACAGGAGTACATAATTGTTCCACTCACCTGTAATAAAGTAAAACTGAAACACTAACTGTTAGAATTTTTTTTTTATGATTAATTATGAACAGTTCCAAATAGGGGTCAGTGCTAGCCAAAACCTGCAAGGAAGCAAACAACTGCAACAAAAACCTAAATACATGTATGAATACTACCTGAAGAAACACACATTTGACGGACAGTGTATTAATTTGATGCAGCAAAATATTTGTTATTGTGGCTGCAGAACATCATAACGATATTACTAATACCGTAATTTTCGGACCATAAGTCGCGGTTTTTTTCATAGTTTGTGTGGGGGGGCGACTTATACTGAGGAGCGACTTATATGTGAATTTTTTTCAAACATTTAAAAAAAAAAAAAAAAAAAGTGAAACCGCGATAAATGAACCGCGATGTAGCAAGGGATTACTGTAATTTGAATTTCAAGTGACGTCAGCAGCGCGGCGCGGCGTGGCGGTTGTTTACAAAAAGGACAAAGATTCAATCACGGGATGACGAAGATGACGAAGGGCCCCACGTACTACCGGCATCATTAGCGGCTTTGTTTGTAAGTGACACGGAGGACGAAGAGTTTGAAGGATTTAATGATTTGGAGTGACACAGAAGGTTTGAAGAACTATTATGGCTTTTACGCACGCCCGGTGCTACTCTACGGAGCTCTCTTTCACCTCCGTGGATGGAAGTCGGGGGCCGGTGCTCGGCCGGGTGGCTGACCGGGGACGGTGGATGGGGCTCGGACATGGCTTTTTCGCACGCCCGGTCCTATTCTATGGAGCTCTCTTCCACCTCCGTGGCTGGAAGTGCCACCTCCGGGGATGGACGTCCACGCCGCCACACGCCTGGAAGTCGACGCCGGTGCTTGGGGCCGTGTGGTGGTGAACTATTTATGTTATAGTTATTTGATATATTTTATTTCGTGTAGCAACTTGTATATGTTTTTATCGTTACAGTTCAGTAGTTGTTGGCTCGTTGAACTCTTCTTTTGTTAAATAAAGAGCCGTTTACCAAACCCACGTCTTTCCTTGTACTTTGTTAACGCTACAATATAGTTATATACTAGATCTGTGGAATAACGACGAGGCTGACGTCAGGGCGCACGCGCGGCGTTGTTGACAAAGGACGAGGAATTTGATCGATGGATTTAATGATTTGGAATGACACAGATGGTTTGATAATATGATTGCTTATATAACAGTTATTTGATATATAATTTATATATCGTTATATGGGCCTGTGGAATATTTTGAAGTGCAAGCGCCGTCAGCGGCGTGCACCCATTGTTGACATAAAGGACGATCGATGGATTTAATGAATTGGAGTGACACAGATGGTTTTATAAACATGTTGTTTCTGTAATAGTTATTTGAATAACTCTGAATGTTACGTCAGGCCCGTTCTCAGCTCTTCGTTTGTGTTTATGTCACGTTAGCATACCTATCGTTTAGCCTGTTGTTGCTCGTTCATGTCTGTTCTTGGTGTTGGATTTTGTCGAATAAATTTCCCCCAAAATGGGACTTATACTCCGGAGCGACTTATATGTTTTTTTTCACGTTATTGTGCATTTTATGGCTAATGCGACCTATATTCCGGAGCAACTTTTAGTCCGAAAAATACGGTAGTTCACCCCCATCCATACTCTTGAGAGACTTCCTCTTCCCATTTGAAAACACTTTTCTCGAGCAATAATGTCAAGTAAATTAATTTCTTCCGGACTAAATTATAAAACCTTTAAGGGCAATGTCTCAACTGACATTTTCACATTATTAAATGTCATACTGTACAAGGGCAAGTGTATTTTTTAAAATAATAGAGTAAGGTGGAAGATTGTTGCAGGGCAATATTGCCACATACCGTTTTAGAGCTATTATTGGAATGAATAATTCCTTTGGGGTATTCAGTTAATTGCATTGCACATATTTTAACCAGGCTGTATACTGCATTTCCCAAACTGCTGTTCTATATTTTAATATTAATAACACGTATAGCAGCAGTTAATAGAATTACGGTATTGTATTAATGTTTGGCATATTGTTTTTGGACAAAAGTGAAGAAATAAATACACGGTCTTAAGCCCCGCCTCTTCAAGAAGATTGCCAAAATTGACGTCGGTCTCAACCAATCACAAACGAGACACGGAGACATTCGCGGGTCGATGTGGAACCGTTCTAGATTGCTACGAGTGAATCTCTTCTGTTCTCAGCGCTTAGCGTTGTAGTCGCAAGAGGGGTGCATGTCAAGACCGGTTTTGCATAAAACATCCAAAACGAACCGGCTGTATTGGTGAAGGAGAGAACCGAGTGACTGCGGCGAGATTGTGCCAAGGAGTCCGTGCAAGTGCCGCGATGATGGTGAGCACCTCACGGGCGACGACATCACACCGGTTTGTTTACTATGTGCTGAGACGGACACCAACGCGGTGTGCTTTTCACACGCCACGGGAAGATTCATTCATTGCCAGTTCACGCAAACGCTGACGACTCCTTACGAGGTAATTGTGTATATTTGTACAAATATTTTTGCGTGATGACGCGCGACGTATTTGTCTCCAGAGGCAATTCCTTCACATTGCACCATGTCTGCACAGAGCATGTGACGATAGTCTGACTTGATTTTAATGTGTGGGGGGAAATGTGATGCGCAGTGAAAAAATGCCACGCACACTCGGGATAATCAGTGTGAATGTTGTCTTTAGATTTTTTTTTTGGAGGAGGAGGGGGTGAAAGAAGCTTCACTCTATTTACTTAATGGACTTAATGGGATCTCCTCCATAATCCCCTCCTTCCTCTTCCTCCTCTTTCCTGGCAGGGCGAGTACTCGTTGCTATTTTTTTTTTCTTTTTTTCAAATATTAGTGCCAATATGATAATGCATTGTCCTGTTGGATACTCAAAATTGAGGAAGATGAATGTGCTTCCTCACCTTCGGTAATGCATGAGAAACATCTCAATGCTTGTCCTTTTTAAGGCAAGTGGCCAGAGCCAAACAACTAGTACAGGCCAGGGCAGCATTTTAAACGAAGAGGAGAATTTGAATATTAAATTCCTTGAGAATTTCTTGCATGCATATTTCTGGCACTTGGTTGATATGGGTGTAGGTAGCCAGGCAGAGGTTACATTAAAGTTTCTCTAGTATTAGCTTTGCTCTGAGTAGAATGAAGTAGAATATGAAAACTATGAAAACACACGATGTTCTCAGAAGAATACTTTATTACAATTGAGGGACTCGAGTAACGTTGAAATTGAATAGCCATACAAGTTAAAGCAGAAAACAGACAGATGGGACTTAGTAAATACATGACAAGTCACAGAAGTGGGTAATGTCTATCTGTAAACAGTCCAACATTCTGAATTGTTTTGTGTCTTCTGTCTCTCCTGTAGCATGATGCCGGCTGTTCAAAGTTGTCCAGTCTCCTTCCAAAGTCCTCCCGCCGTCTTCAGATCTCCAACACCGCACCAGCACACCAAGCTCTCCTGAGCGCTTTGGCTGGCTGGCCGGCAAGCATTCAGACGATTTGATGCGGCGGTTTGTCTACTGCAAGGTGGTCTTGACCACCTCTTTAGTCTGGGTGCTGGTGGACGTTTTCCTCTTGCTGTATTTCAGCGAATGTAACAAATGTGACGACAGGAAGGACCGCTCGCTGCTTCCTGCCCTCCGCGGTGAGTCCAAAAGAGGTTTGATGGGGATTTAAGTCTTCAGGGGTTAAACAGGCAATGACAGCAGTAGCTTAGATAAGACCTTTAAGATCTGACATGAACTGGGCTGCATGATGGGAAATAGCATCATGGGTTGCAAACGTTCTATAAAAGGTCAACAGTTTCCGATCACTGCTGATGGCCGTCCCGGCAGGTCTGGGAAAGCAAACGGCCACATATGCCTAATCTGGTTTCTCATGCCCGACTTTCCAAGGTCCAAGTCAAGTCCTTGTAGTCTGAGTTACTCCCAACAACTACTCCAATGCTGCCGTTTTTAATGCTGGGCTTTTTCTTTGTGTTTTGGTCCTTTTAAGATGTTCATTTCCCCCCCAATGCCCTCCAGTAAGCTGATTTCTAAGCTGCTTTGAAGGTTGGACTGAGGCAGAGCTGCCAGTTACTGACACTAATTATGATCCAAATGTCTGGGAACATTAAGTCGTTTTGCTGGGAAAATAAACAACGCGCATAAGACTATCATTTATCGTCTTGCACAGGTTGCGCTTTGAGTGTTGACTGTTACCCTAGTCATAAAAACCAAAGTTGAGTCTTCTTGAAGTCGTAAAAAAGTGCACTGTAATGAATGAAAGTACATTTGAATCGCAACTCTTTATCGTGGCGCCCTACCCAATGTAGATATTGATTAGATACAACTTTAGCCGATGCACTGAAATGTTGATTGGCAGATGCAAGGAAAGCTTTTTTGGGTGAGCTCTTAAATTGCATCCACCAAATTTAGGTTGGTATGCATGCAGTGATGGCAATAAAGGAAATCACTTGAGGTTAATAATCAGCTGACACCAGCACATTTCCATTTGTGGAGGGTTGAAGAGAATCCTCTTAACCTCCGGCCATGCCGCTAATGTGAGCTGCGTGCCCCCCTTTCATTGCAAACAGTGCGTCTGCTCTAAGAGATTATTAGAGAGAGCTGGAGTGTCATCATAAATCCACGGGATTTATTTACATTGGGCTAATGGTGCTCCTCTAACGCTTTACAGCAATTTGGCTGTGAGAGCAACCGGGAAATTTAATGTGAGTGTGTCGATCTGAAAAAGGCATCGGTTTGCTACATGAATTTTCGCATTGTGTTTCAGCCGTGATATCTCGTAACCACGAGGGTCCCGGTGAGATGGGCAAGTCAGTGAACATCCCCAAGGAGGACCACGAGAAGATGAAGGAGCTCTTTAAGATAAATCAGTTCAACCTGATGGCCAGCGATATGATTGCACTCAACAGGAGCTTGCCGGATGTCCGGTTGGACGGGTGAGTGACATGTTCATTGATTTGTCATCTATTAATAATGTCTATAGTGTGATCATATTACCTTTTAATGAGCAGAGTAAGCTTAAGTATCAATAAAATCACTTTCATTTGAGTCTAGACAGCAATTTCATGCAAAGTCACTGAGTTATCAAAAACTGTCGACGTGTAGTCCCGACGAAGCAATCGCTCACAGAAAAACGTCCAAAGTGTATTTATGTAGCACGGCAACTCTATCTTTGCTCGCCCATTTCTTTGCTTCCGCTCAACCGCGTCGCGGAGGCGTCAGTAGAAGGGACAGGAAATAATACTGCCTCCTCCAGTTCCACCAGGGTGGTCACAGAGGCGTTCTCAGGTCAGTTGTGAAAAGTCCAAGGTCTCCCCAAAGCACTCCTAAAAATTGGACATGCCAGAGTCACCTAAGATGGCTCCTCAAGGTTATGGCTCCAAAAAGAGTCGAGCTCCTCCCCCTTGTCCTTTTGATCCCTACTCAAAGTGGGTAAACTCCAAAGGACTGATGAAAGATGACAGTCAACTAACTGGCAATTATGTCGATCTAGACTCCTAGCTCCAATTGATCAGGTCCATGTAAGATCCTTGAGTGTACATTTATTAAAAATGCGTCTCTTGATCTTACAAAATGATTGATTTGTTTATTTGTAAGGTCAGACTGTCTGTCCTCAGCAGCTATGTGCTGAACAGCTTGGAAGGCTGCAGGTTTTCTAAACCGCTGACTCTGAATGGCAATCACGGTTTTGTGCTGGAGGGCAACCTCCTGGCCTAGTTGTGTCATTCATTGGTGTCACTCTGAATAGGCAGGACTAAAGTACAATGCTGCCTGCTCTGCTGACTTTTAACACCCTCCGATACCTCCCACTCCCTGGTGCCCTCCTGCTTGTCCAGACTCATTCTGTATTCAGCAGCATCCAGTTCCTGCACCTCAATTGTTAGCACTGATGGACATCTGTCTCAGCTAGCCTAGGACGAGCTGGTGCCAAAGTCAACGTAGCTTATATTTTCCACTTTCTTTCAGTGACATCTGTTCAGAAATCTCAAGTTCTGTGTCTCCCAGATGTTTTTTTTTTAGTTTTCCCTTGCCCTCCTGGGGGTTCATGTATCCTCAGAAGTAAAATATACGATGATGACTTTACAAATCAAGAAACCAAATCAAGACATTCAGTTTGTTCTGTTACTTGTGGAGCATTTATTGACATACTTAATTGATTGGGCGTTTTCTTTCCATTGAATCAGCTGCAAGACCAAAGTATACCCAGACAACTTGCCAAACACGAGCATCGTCATCGTGTTCCATAACGAGGCATGGAGCACATTGCTGAGGACAGTCCACAGTGTCATCAATCGCTCTCCCAGACGCTTACTTGTGGAAATCGTGCTTGTGGATGACTTCAGTGAGAGAGGTTGGTCTTACTTTCATCACCTCAATTACCTCAATTAAAGGTTTTACTCTAATGGAATTATTCAATTCAAGGAAGCTGTATTTACTCTTGACTGAACTGTTGTTGCCCTCTTGAGATGTTGATAACAAATAAATAAATGACTATAAAAGGACAATAGTCCAAATCCAAGTAGAAGTGCTTGATTGAATTGAGTGATTCTCTGTTTCTTCAAGTGGATCTTGTTGTGTTCCAGACTTCTTAGGGAAAAAGTTGGAGCACTATGCGCGGACCCTTGAAGTGCCAGTGAAGATTTTAAGGATGGAGCAGCGTTCAGGCCTTATCCGAGCCAGATTAAGAGGGGCAGCTGCCACCAAAGGTCAGGTCATCACCTTCCTGGACGCTCACTGCGAGTGTACCGTTGGATGGCTGGAACCCTTGCTGGCCCGCATCAAAGAGGACAGGTAGGAGTCGTATTCAATTTCTCCAACCAATCATGAAGTATCAACGGTTGTAATATCAGGGGCTGAAGTTTACTAAAGCAATACAGTTTTAATCTTAAATTCAAATTCACATTTGTTGTTGTCGTAAACCAGGACTGCGGTTGTGTGCCCCATCATCGACGTCATCAGCGACGAGAACTTTGAATATATGGCAGGCTCAGATATGACCTACGGCGGATTTAACTGGAAGCTGAATTTCCGCTGGTACCCGGTTCCCCAGCGGGAGATGGATCGACGTAAGGGTGACCGAACGCTTCCCGTCAGGTAGGCAAAGTACTGGTCTCTCATTTGATGACTGATTTCTCTCTTGAGTGAGATTGTTTCATCAGCGCAAGAGAGGAAGTCAGATGACATAAGTGTTACACCGCAAAAGTCTAATTTTGTGCGTCTCCCTCAGGACCCCCACCATGGCAGGAGGGCTGTTCTCCATAGACAAAGCATACTTTGAAGAAATAGGAAGCTATGATCCAGGGATGGATATCTGGGGTGGGGAGAACCTGGAGATGTCTTTCAGAGTGAGTGACATGTGTGATGATAGTGAAAAGA
Source organism: Syngnathus acus (assembly GCF_901709675.1). Lineage (NCBI taxonomy): Eukaryota > Metazoa > Chordata > Actinopteri > Syngnathiformes > Syngnathidae > Syngnathus > Syngnathus acus. Next base: position 11,313,062 of record NC_051105.1, on the reverse strand, counting down.
CATTTCTCTTTTCCAATTATTCCTTTTTTGCTGCTACAGTCGGGGCCATTTGTTTAACTTTCTGACACTGAATGTAAATGAAAGCCCATCTACGGGCTTTTAAGCAGACTACATAAAAACGCCTCTCTCGCCTTTTTGTTGCTTTGCTGTGTTTCCAATCGATTTTGCTAAGTGGGAGGGAAAAAAAAAGCAGAAAGAAAACTTGGCAGAACAATCATTGAATTTATGGAGTTCCACCATTACTGCTGTGGTTGATGATACTCTGAAACATCTTTGATGTATCTAATTAGGATCTCAATCATGAGATGGCAGAGATGAGCCTCTCCATCCCCATGGTGACATTTAATCCTTGTTGTGGCCATTCTGTATATTTGAAGACTTTTTTCCCCTCATAATTGACAACATATTTTATGATAACGTAAACTGATGAATCAGTAAAGTTGGGTTACGTCAAAAGGAAATGATGTTATATTTTTGCCACATCTTATGAATTTACACTGCCGCTATGTTTGTTCAGATCTGGCAGTGTGGCGGTTCCTTGGAGATTGTCACGTGTTCCCATGTCGGGCATGTTTTCCGGAAGGCTACTCCTTACAGTTTCCCCGGAGGAACGGGTCAAGTCATCAACAAGAACAACAGGCGGCTGGCAGAAGTCTGGATGGATGATTTCAAAGATTTCTTCTATATCATATCACCAGGTTACTCAGCACACAGAAACAGCTAGCCAAGTCTACACTCATTTGTTGACACCCACAGCACTCACCAGGCCAGGCCTCGCCTTTTAAAGCCATACACACTCAAATTTACAGATACCAAAGTGAAATGCGAGTATGGCGGCCCCCAGAACATCCACATTACTGTTATCCAATGTATCGATTCTCAAAGTATTTGATTGCTGCATCCTAGAATAAGGTAAACGTGACGTCAGGCTTCTCCTGTAAACAATCAAACTCAGCAACAATATCTGGGGCACGACAAAATTCGTCCACTTACGGAGACACAAGAACAAGGTGCAGACTGAGAGAGGAGCACCCCCACCATCTGTCCGCTAGCTAATGTGATTAGCCTCCAGCTAGGCTCCGCCGGAAAGCTCCACTTAAATGTTTTAGATACCGGCCAACCTTCCTGGGATCATCACTAAATCAGCCGGATCTTAAAGTGCAAATTGTGACCTTTCTGCTTCACCTTAGCAGGCGGGCTAACGGGTGGGGGGTGGCGTGATGGATAAACGCTTCTGTATAGCGCGGCCCCTCAATCGCTAAACCGATTCCAGCGGAGGCTTTAAAGGGAGTGATGTGGGAATACGATCGGCGTCTCGTGTTGCCATTAAAAGTACATCTCCTTCCTGGTCCCTGCGCTGCACTGGTGGTTTTGCGATCAAAGAGGCTATTCATCATCCGCAACATGTGATGCTCGGAACAGACGCAGACTGAGCAAGAGGGAGCCAAAGACAAATTGAGATGCCAGGGGGCAAACAAATAAGAAGGGCCTTCGCTTTCATCTAAATTGATTTGAAATTAAATTTCCCCCGATAATAGTGTGCTGACAAATCTAAACGTCGACAGGAGTGAATGAGTTAATTCCGGCAATACCTACAAAAGGCCACTAGCTGACAGTATTGTCTTGCGCACTCACAATTATGTGTCGGCTATTTATTTTTAAAGCGTTGTGCAGTAATAAAGTTGAGCCTGAAATGAATGGACACACTTTACATTACTTCCCATGGGTACAATTGTTTTAGAAGTAGAACAACTTGAAAGTCAAGCCAGCATCTCAAATCCGATAGTATCCACTTGTACTGAATCTCAAAGTCCAAATTGCGCCTGCAGGTGTGATGCGCGTCAATTACGGGGACGTCTCCTCCCGCAAAGCCCTCCGTGCAGCCTTGAAGTGCAAACCTTTCTCCTGGTATCTTGAGAACATCTACCCGGATTCCCAGATCCCTCGAAGATATTACTCACTTGGTGAAGTATGAGATTTTTTTTTGGTCCTGTGATCTCCCCGCGACGCCGCTGGTACACTGCCTGACTGCGCTGTGAATCACATCTTTGCTTATTTTATTGCTTTGGGACAAATGGAATCTAAGGAGGGCTTAAGAGATGAGTTTCAACATCCCTCTGTGTTTGGCTTGTACTTGTATGATAAACAAACAGTGGGATGTACAGGAGGGAGGTATTGCTACGAGCACATTGGTGATATAATACTTGGGAAAAGATGTTGCACAGTCGAGTACACTAGATGCATTTTAAACACTATGATAATGCATATTTGAACTTTGTTGGAATAATGTCAAATAGACAGCTAAGCAATTAATGCTTGCGTCAAACTGCTACATGAGTATATCTTGGACTCAGCGGATGATTTAATTAACTGTAAAACTAAAAGTCAGCATCAGAAATCCACCCAAGATTCCGACCGGTGTCCTTGGAAATTCAGTGCTATATCGACTTTTGTTCTCCTAGGAATTAATGGCCATATAATGTTGCCAAGCCAACCTTAGACTACATTAACACTATGTTCCGTTGAGGCGGTAAGAAACTGACTCAGCTGCGGTAAAATGTGGTGAAGGCAACTATTCGGACATGTGTTCTCAGTAGTCAGCGTTTATAGAAATGACCAGCTGTGCAACTGTTTGGGTACGGATTCAACAATCATTTGTAACAATGTTTGATGTGGACAGATCAGGAACGTTGAGACCAACCAATGCGTCGACAACATGGGACGAAAGGAGAACGAGAAAGTTGGCTTCTTCAACTGCCACGGCATGGGTGGTAACCAGGTGAGGAATAACTTGCGAAATTTCTCCGATCAGTTTATAGCTTACCACTGATATTACCACCCATATGGCAATGTCCCCATTAGGGGTTACGGGATAGCCACAGCTGCCACGGCACTTTCAATGGGTCGATTGAACAAACAGTAATATAAAACACATACTGAACATTTATCCACAACAAGCAGCATGCAGCCGGGCTAACGATTAGCCAATTAACAGCTAGCTACCAACCTGAGGGTTTTGAAATATATTTGATCGCTGTAATCCTAATCTTCATTGACCCCCAACATGTTTTTAGTACTTGGAGCAATATGAAAATTCCACATTAATAGATTTCATAATTTAAGGCTCTTTTTGTGGACTTGATTTCAGGTGTTCTCATACACGGCGGACAAAGAAATTCGGACAGACGACCTCTGTTTGGACGTCTCCCGCCTTAATGGGCCCGTCGTCATGCTCAAGTGTCACCACATGAAGGGCAATCAAATGTTTCAGTACGATGCTGAGGTAAGAAATTGGATACTTTCCCTGAATGAAAACATGCCTTCCTAGTCATTTGACCAGCAGGTGGTGCTGAATGTTATTTTTTAAACACACATTTTACTGGAGCAGCTGTTTTCTCCCATTGTGTGTTCTCTTCTTTCACCCAGTTTATTGGCAAATGGGAATATGATTTTGAGGTAAGCAATAGGATCCATCACCTGACAGACATTTCCCCCAATGGTGCTAGTTTGTGAAACCTAAATATGTGACATATTTCTCCTTATACACTGTGTGGAGTCTTGGTGGTCATTAGATTCCGTTGTCATTGCAAGCCTGTGCACCTTTTAGAATGAATAGAAATTGTTTGGTGCGGTTTCAGAAAGAAATCCATTTCGAACGACATTTTACATGCATGAACAATAAGATGTGTTGATTCCAATGCACCTGATTTTTATCTGAAAATGTTACTATATTTAAAAAGCAACAAGAAGTAAGTAAACAATGTTTTTATAAAAGTCTTTGATTGAAATTAAATCTCAACGCTAAGGACAAAGTATAGAAACTCTGCCACTGTTTGTATCTCTCTTCCTGAGTCTTCCGGCACACTAAATCATATTCTAATCCATTTATTTGTTGTTCACATGGGAGACAGACGTATGACCTCAGCAGGGATCATAAATAAGTGCGCTCATCAAGGTCGATGTGTGTTTTGAATACAAAACAGACAAGATAGACTGTTTATTTTTAGTCAACCTGTGCCCGAAAGTGGCCGGGGTTCTGTGGGGCTCCATAAATGCCAATTTCAATTTTCGTCTTGAGTCACAACCTTAAAATTACTTTGAATTTATCAGTCTATGGGAGATATTAAATCCACAGGGAGAAGGGGGTGGCGGTGGTGGGCCATGCAACTCCCACAAGAACGTTGATATTTTGTGCAACACAGGAGGAGGGACACAAGGGTCCCTCAAGGACTTTGATCAGACCAGGCATTGTGTCTAAGATCTTTATCTCTAAAAAGGCACAAGATGGTATTACATTTTCCTTGGAGCACTGAACAGTAGTTTGCTGTCTATTTTTAGAGGCGTGATTCCTGAGAGAGCTGATATTTGGTTTTCCCATGTTAGCATTGTATTGCCTTGAATCGCTGTCTTTCGACAATCAACAGTTGACTCGATTGTGCCTTTTAAGTCTATCCGTAGTTCCAAGGAAAACATTGTTTTAAAATCCGTTCTGACTCTCAAACAGACTGTGGAGATGGAGTACCATGAGCCTATTGGTATGTTTCAGCCAATAACATTCCCTTAAGAATATTTCATCAATTGGATCACGTGAAGAAAGCCTTTACATTTGAGTTGGTCCAAGAAAGTTGCCTATATTTCTCAGAGTTTTAATAGATATTTCTGTCAAGCTAAGAAAAGTTTGCCGCTACAGGGGCTATACTGTCTTGTGGACTGTGAAAGTGGGTTGGAGGGTAGCTTTTCCACCAGAAAGGATAATGAGCAGCACCTTGATTTTGAGAATGCCCCGAAGCATTCACCCTCCCGCTGTCACTCAACCACTAGCAGCCATATTAGCTTCCAAATCTGGAATATCACGATGGTACGGTACTCCCATCTGAATAGCCCGGTAGACTTAATGTCATCTAAATAGTTTCACGCTACGGCAGATATGCTTTCAGCCGTGTCCAAGACCCAAAGCATTTGAGCTCTTAGGAATCAACAGACTTGGATAGGGGACATTCGGGAAAAACTTGGAGGTGACCCACTTTTAAGTGTAGCCTGGACCAAGCTCCTTGTGAGTTGCATCATCTCTAGCCAGTGTTTGCTGAAATGTGGTCTCTCTGCATCGCTGCCCATGTTTGTTCCGGTGTGGCACAATGCAATACTACCTTTGATTGGTACAGCAAGTCCTCTGAAACAACTCACTTCGCGCTCGACGGAACAACAGACTGGCGACACCGGCATGAAGCCAGTGCCTTCAACTTTTCAGTCACTTTAGATTCCTGCGTGAACCCAAGTCAGGAAATGGACATACTGAACTACTACTGAATCAAATTCAAATCAATTTAAAATTTTGAGACCTAGAGAATCAATATGGAAATTGAATTGTGCGGATCTGAATAGTACCGAACTCTGGAGCTTATGTCAAGCCCCCAGAAGAAAAAAGGGTATCGATCTACTGGCAGACAAGAGGAGTTGATGACTCCTCCCAAAAAGAATCAAGTAAGGAGGGATCAAATGATTTCCCTCGAGCTGCTGCTGTATATGATGGCGTAGCCTCATTCCCTTGAGGTCTGTGACTTCCAAAGCTTACTTACAGCAGGCTTACATCCAACAGTTCAGTCCATTTCATAGTCATTTCCAAATCGTATTTCAATGACATCGCAGTCCTTCCAATTAACCCCTGCAGAGTGAACGATTTGCATAAATAACACATTAACTTCCAACGGCTGTGACATTTGTGTTCTTCGCGCGGAAAGCTATTAAAACACGAAAAATACATTACAATTTGTGGTCCATTAGCGAGAGCCTCATGGTGATTTGCATGTTTTTACATTCTGTATCTTAAAGAAGGTTAAGTCGAAGTGTTTTATTCATGAGGGTTTTTTTGTTTTGTCTTATCACCCAAAACTGACACTAAAATCTTGTAGTTTGAACTGATGAGGTTAAATTAAACGCAAAGAAAAAACCCAAATCAGTATTTAGCGTGGAAATGTTCTGGCAATAACACTACGACTTTCCTTCCCTTTTGCTGGCCGCAGAAGCACACCTTCCTCCACATTATCACCCAGTCGTGTCTGACCATCAGCCGCCTCGAGGACGGCACCTTCGGCCCTACTGTGGAGTACTGTAACAACAGTCCTCTTCAGGCCTGGATCCTGCACAACTTAACTCAAGTGGAGGTTGCTAGGCGCCTCTACTACAGCGCCACTGACTATTTTCTTTAAGCTTCAGCCGGGCTCTGAACGGCTTTCGAGGTGAGCAGTATTGTAGAGAGAAAGTAGCTAGAGTGCTAGAGTAGCACTTTTTGTTTTAGTAAAGTAGAATACTAGTTTGGGTTACTAACCGACAGTAGACACTTGAAACACGGTTGGGATTTGTTGCCTTGCTCAAGGGCAGAGATCAAATAAGGCAAAATAATCTTTATACGTCTGCATAGGACAGAGCATAGCGGCTAGCCTCGCTAGCTTCGGCTTTTGCGGGCTAGTCAGCAAACTCTGATTTGTGCTCACGTTGGTATTTTTGGTGAGAACAGATCAAGTCTGTTTTGGTCAGGTTGATTTTCAAGTATTAATTCGAATGAAGGCTTTTAGGAAGCATTAAGGAGCCTTTGGTGATGACTTTTCATAGAGAAGGCATGTAAAGAGAGGCACACCAAGCCATGACAGATGTCCCATTGAGCTGGTTCAGCGTGTACGACGCTATCCACGAAGCCTTTTGTCGGTCGTCACGCTAAATTAGATCTCATTTGACATTTGTTTTCCCATCATCAATATTTAATGTTGAAAATTCACTTGCTGCCGGGCGAGGGCGTGTTTATTTTTAGTTCAATATTGTTTGTGTGCGAGGTTGATTGAAAGGGGGCTGACCATTGTTTACAAGTTCTTTTGAAGTGATCCTTCATTTTGAACCGTGCCTTTTGTGGACCTGGTCCTTCAGGCCTCTTTGCCATCGGCAGCTGCGTACACTGTACTGTGCTCGTGTTATAAAACCCACCAATGCCAATTATCGGCAGCATTCTGCCTGCTCATTTACATGCAGCATTTGTCTGTTTTTGTCTCTCTCCAGCCAGGTGTCTATGCAGCTCTGTTTACCCCCCGATGTGTTACCGGGAGTCTGAATGGTGTTTTGTTGTGCCGTTAGAAAGGAAAGAAAAAAGATGGAAAGAGCAATTTGACTGGCTGCGTTTTTTTTGTGTCCAGGTTGCGTAAATTGGGTAAGGATCTCCCATGGTTGCTAGTGTGTGTCAGAGCAGTCAGAAGTGACCTGCTGTTTGATGGCCTGAATTGCCTTCACTCTTAGTTCCGTATACCAAGAGGGAGAGCTCAGAGCGCCGCGCCATTAGAGCCGACGAGACTTTTGCAGCGAGACAAAGGAACTCGTCGTTTTCGTAGAGCGGCTCTTTCCAAAGTCGCCACGAGCGCGCGTTATGCAGGAAAGCCTTTTCAGTGGTTCATGTGAGCTGCCGGGCAACCAAGGATAATGTTCCTCAGCTGGGGCTTACGGTCAGAACCTGTCTTCATTTAATTAGCCGAGTTCAGCTGCGCACACATTCAGCAGCTTGCTCCGAAAAGACGCCGCTCGGTTCGCCGCGAGGCTGAGATGAGAGTTTCCGTTTCCCCGAGAGGGGACATGAAATAATTATGAGCAAAGGACAGGACCTCCATACATTTCTTTTAAACCTGGAAAGATTTTTCTCCTTCTGTTGCAAGATTCCTCAGCCATTTCATTTTCTAGGATACTGCATTTTCATTATTGCGCAAAAAAGCCTCTATAAAAAGCCTTGATAAAGATTACGAAAATAATTTCACAATCAAGCAGACTATTTTGTGCCAAATAGTAGGTCCTATCTAAAATAAAATGTTTTTAAAAATACTATCGAGTTACAAATTTAACCAAAAAGTTCACAAACCAAAGCAATGTTTCCCATTGAAACACATGGCAATGCTAACTAATCGTGACCACTTGTATCTTAAATCATCTTTCCCCATCGAAATGATTGAAAAGGCAATTAATATTTCCCATTCTCTCAAAAGGACCCAATAAAAAAGTCTACTGTAAATGTTTTACCGTTTTCCATGTATAATGCGCCCCCATGTATAATACGCACTCTAAAAATGGCATGTCGCCGCTGGAAAAAAGCCTGTACCCATGTATAATACGCACCCAAATTTTGACTCCTACTTAAGTCCGTAAACGTAAAATTATTTCAGAAAAAAGATCATCTTTGGGAACAACCGGATGTTATTCTGCCGGTCAGTATCACTGCGCATGTGCTAGCAAACTCGATAGCGAAGAAATGTTTCGGATTTGTGTAGGGTACATTGTGACAGCAAACGAGCAGGTGATCGAGCAAGCGTCTGATACGAGAGCATTGTGTTCGTATGGAGCGTGTTTGAAGTGAACAGCAGAGACGAAAGGAACAAGGCAAAGTTGTGAAATAAAATATTACCTGTAATACGCATTTAGGTAGAGAACTGAAGTCTCGCTCTTTGTATAGCTGACGTGTCTTGCGCATCCGTTCTGCGCATCTGTAATGGCGGCCTCCGTATGATATCCGGTTTGCGATGGAGATTAAAAAACAAACAATATTTGACAATAACACACCATCAAGGATTGCACCATCGCATCAAACGATGTGTCGTCAATTATGAATTTTACTGACTAAGTGTGTTGGGCAGGATGGCTGAATGCGATGCGCGATTGACAACAAACAAGAAGAAAGGTGATTTCAAGTTTTATTTCGAGGGAGATTTTCTTCAAAAATTGTTGTACCCATGTATAATACGCACCCAAGATTTTAGGACAATAAATTAGTTAAATTTTGCGCATTATACATGGAAAAAAACGGTAATTAAAAAAACAACAACACTAGCATCTGGTGCCTTGTTGAAAGTACCGCTTTCCACAATGAGATTTGACAAACACATACCGCACCCATATATATATTTTTAACTATAGCAGGGGTCTGTGTTCTACTGAGTGCTCTTCTCCTTTTTAGTTTTTCAGGGGGAGGATTATTCGGAAGGTTTGTGATGTTGTACAACACCTGCTCCCTTTGTTCTTCTGTTTGAACAAAGCTGCTGTGGAAAAAAAAAAAAGCACCGTATTGCCTGACTTCATGATGTGTGTGCACTCCTTTGTATCCCTGTAGAGAAGGTTAGGCTCTTACGTTTTATGACCCAAGTGCAAACATAGCTCCAGTGTCTGTGTGTGCACACTGGTTTGAGTTATCTCCCGACAGTCCAAGCGCAATCTCTCAATAATGAAGGAAATCTTGAATTAATAAAGAACTGAAATGCCAGTTTGATCATTTGGCGTCATATCTAGACGAAGGATTGGAATCAGCTTTACTGGACAATTATGTTGAACACAAAAGGTGTCGAGTGAAATGAAGGACCAGAGCACAGAAAATGCATTCTTGCAAAAATGCCCGAACTACAATGATGCCTTCCACTGCCCCGCCCCCAAATTGTTTTCCAGAGCAGAGGCAATGCTTGGGATTCTGTCAAGTAAAGCTACTCCTGTGGGGAGTAAAATTGTAAATTACTTCTGTGGGAATTCACTTAAATGCTCCACTCAGCTTGGTCGTGGGCCCCTGAGCTTCAAACGACGTGAGGAACATTGTCGTGCTGCGCTTAAGCTTAACTCATCACATCGGCTCTGTTTTTCTCATCTGGACGTCTTAAGAGCACTTATTTCTCCTCTGGCTCCTCTGGAGCATGCCAAGGAAATGACAGCAGAAAAGAGAAGCTGAGTAAGGAAAATACGGAGCAAGTCCATTCGTCAGCATGATCTTGTGAAGACGTGACACTTGAGGTGAAAAGTGTTTGCGTCGCCATTAACTAAAAAAACGTGGTTGTTTCCTTGTTTCTCCAGAGACTCACCTTGCTGCACGTCAACAGCAACCAATGTTTGGACATGCCCTTCGAGGAGGACAAGATGGTCCCCAGCCTGAGGAACTGCAACGGAAACCGCTCCCAGCAGTGGCTGCTCCGCAACATGACGCTGAGTCTCTGATACCGCTGTGGTCCAGGTTCTCCATGCCTTCAACGGGTGGCTCTAGCCTTGCTAATTGCCTCCATGGTCATTGATAGAGAACCCTCTAGTCTAGCACACGGCCATCTTGCACCTTTTACACCTCATTTCAGGTTCAAGAGATGCTGCCCTTCGGGCTAGATAACAAGCTGCACAACTGGCAATTAAATTGGCTGCCTGGTGCACAAACAGCGCTAGTAAAACCAATGCTTTGCTGCTGCACATGTAATGACGAAAAAAAAAGAGAGCATCTACATTTAAATGTACAAGACTGTCTGATGTCCTGGAACAATCCTTGTTGATGTAAAAGTAAATCATCCTCCTTTCATATCAGTGGTTTGTAGTCAAGTGAAGACGGGATATTGACGGTAGATGAAAATGTCAATATTTGACAAATCCCCATAAAATATCTGCCCATGATGTATCAGTTATGATTTTTTATCATTTGTGTGTGTGAAAATATACACATTTTGAAATGAAACAGTTTGGAGGTTAACGTTGGAACCCAAAGCAGCAACAGAGTGGAATAATAATGTAATATTGTTTTTTTTCAGACAGAGTACCGATACTTATTTTGAGTAAGTCACCGATACCGTGTACCAATTCTTGATAATGCCATGACATCTTTAATTTTAGTAAAATATTGTTCAAAACCACAAATCTTTCTTGAATGTTGCTTGATTTTCACTAAACACTTTTTCAAGTAACTTTTCATTGCTGACATTTTTAACATCAATCTGCACATTTTTGTTTTCCCAGTCTTGCCATGCATTTCAATTTGTTTTAACTATTGGGAATACATTTTAGGCATCAAGTGGTTAAGAAAAAAATTCACTCACTTCGATACCGCAAGGTGAAAGAAAACAAAAGCGCCGCAACAAAAAGAGCACACAAGGACAATATTTGTCTTACCGCAATGGGAGGAGAAAGCAATGGTTGCCAGGAAAACACCCGAGATTTAAAGAACGAGGAGCTGAATGGGGCAAAAAAAAAAGCCCCATTGGCTCGTACAAAAGAACAATCTGGCGTCTTGCGGTTGTGCATGCAGAGCACAGCGGGAATCGATTGGGTGCCGATTCCCAAGAGCTCCCATGGGCTCCCACCTTGCTAACACCCCCCAGCTTGGCGTGCCCCCTTCTCCATCCCACCCCAAGGGAACGAGACAAAACAGGCAAGCGCCAACTGACAGTAAAAACAAAAGTCAGACAGGACTTGAGGCAAAATAATGTCTCTGGGTAAGTATTTCCCATGGCAACGGTTGAGCGACGTTTGTTGCTAGGAGATGCGCTGTGGAGATTTCCGAACATGTTCTGGAGAAATGTTTTCGGAGCTCCCCGAAGCACAAGTATAATTAAAAAGTCAGCGGTCCATCAGCTGTCCTGACGTGACTGAACATTTTTCAACAGTAGCGTCGCCGCCCGCCGCTCAATACCTGCCCGCTTTGAATTATTTTGAGGGTCATCCTGCATTGACAACTTTAGTCATGTAAAAAAAATGTTTGTGTGCCCTTCCCGAAAATGTAAACAAAACTGCTCCTAAACAACTCTACATCAACTACTACTACATCCATAGACTTGATTATTCTCATTTGGACATTGAAGACTGAGATGCAAAACTCACCACCAATGTTGAACTTCCTGCTTTGCATTCTTTATGGATTTCGTCCGGTGTAATGAACACAGACATCCAAGATTGGAAGCTGTACAGAAATACCTAAAATAAGAAATAAAGAAATTTTAAGATCGAACTTGTCTTCCCAGAGTTTAATCCGGCATTTACAAACTGTCCCGGAACATACAGACTGACAGCTTCTCCAAAGTATCACGAAACGTCAGATTTTACAGCTTTCATCCTGGCAGAATATTGGTGGAACGCCAAAAAATGATGGCAAGTAACTTGGTGGCCCCATTAAAAGTTTTATACACGACATTGAGCGGGGAAAATGTATGTGTGTGTGTGTTAATCATTGCCTTTGCGCGCCAAAACGACTTGTCAGGAATAGAATTGGCCTTTTGGATTGTATCGCAACCTTTCTAGCTTTTGTTTCTTAAAAGGTAGCACTCAAAAGTTGCCTTTTTAATTACTCCCCCAGAACGCCACTACCCTTTCCGCTTTACAAAGTAAACCTCGGTAGTGCGGGACTATTAATAGGCGCTGTGGAGCTGACAGCACATCAGCGCCGCACCTCGCTCCCCGCGGGTGCTCTGTCGGGACTCGCCGCGGCAAGCTCTCGCACCTGTAGGAAGCAAAACCCAGGCTGGTTAACTAGGCCTGTGAGGATAAGATATAGCGGCTCTGTGGCTGGGGCCGGGGGAGTCCATTAAGGGTGTGATGCTTTGAAATAATAGCCCTAATGGAGGCCTTATCTCGGACTTTGTTTGGCTCACTGGGCCTTTCGCCAAGGTGGAGCATGATCACAGCGTCTCACCATGGTGACCGAAGCGTCAGCTCATATTTCAAAAGTCGCTGCTCTTACTTTTAGGTAAAGATAATATAAGTGACTTCAATTGCATCAATCAAGTTCGAATGATGCTATTTTGAATTTCTCTTCATTTTAGCTAGGTGAATGTTGTCTCTCAGACTGACTCCAAATACTTGACGCATTTCAAGAGATACAAATCAGCCTGCTGCATTGATGAATGGCTCCTCATTTGCGGCTCGGTTGGTGGCCGTTAACAAAAGCAATATCAGCCAATAACAGCCTCGTTGATAAATATGTTTATCCTTCATTAAGATGTTTTTGGCACACACGTCTTTCAAAACACTGAGAACATGCCTTGCACATCCATTAGACCGCCTTGAAATACTTTTCGTGCGTTGACTCCAAATACGGCGCTGTACGTTTTTGCGTCCAATTGTGCCTGATGTGCTTGATTGTATTCTTTACAGAGTTGCCGTTTCTCCCGGCTTCAATATAACAGGGTCCATCAAGTAAGTGAATCCAATCATGGGTCGGGGAGGGAGGAAGGATAATCAAACACTCGCCGTCTTTTTTCTCTTCACTCCACAGCTAGCATCTTCCGCAAAGTTGACGCAATCTCGGCATTCCTCACAAGCTAATCATCAAATACACAATGTAGAATTTTGCTTTGCCTTCCACTGTCCCTCTGCACATTTGTCAGTGCGTCCTTGTCTGCTAATTTAGCGGCTGCTATTTGTAATGTGCGAGGTTTACGTTCAAGGCTATTGAGGGAGAAGAAAATCATCATTTTCTAGCATGCGGCTCTTGCGTAATTCTGTATTGATTTGAAGGATGGAAGTGGCCCCTTACAAGTATCTCCAAAGTGATCATCTCCATTAGGTGACAAAAGCAGTGATTAGGTTGAGGGGCCTTGTTGCTTTCAGCGGTAATTGTGACCCTAATCAATCGAAAGCTTTGCCTCAACAGCCGCTTTACTATTTTTGACATCAAATAAGAACCAGTTGGGAAGAGCAAGGGGGAATGCTACGTTACTAAATATTTTCATCTATTACGCTCCAATAATGTGGGACTGCAGTACAGCACATTATTATTATTAATTATTATTTTATTTATTATTATTATTATTATGTGCTCAAAGAATTTACTGTCAATTAGGGCAAACTGGATGTTTTAGTAATTATGTCTCAAAGTACACTGGTTGAGAATATTAAAAGTGACACAATGGAAAGCAGATGTTTTATTTTGTCTTGAGGTGAAGATTACAAAGGAAGCCGGAAAACGAGAGAAGATTGTCCAATATGATTGCCGATCCACTCAGCGAATGACCTCCTATGATGGCTGATTTTGAGAGGAGCGCAAGTGCATCTCATGTTCTACTTGGCTCTGATTGGATTAATAAATCAATCCCCTCCACATCCACCCATCACAAGATCACACGGGCTATTTTTATGAAATGGGTTGCAGGCAAACATCAAAGAAATATGTCCTTTATGGATGACAAAAGTTGGACTGGGCTACTATGATTGCCTCAATAATTCACTTCCAGTAAAGAAGGTTGAACAATAAAAAATAAAAAAAATAGCTGACATCTGCAAATTAGAGAGGGCGCTAACTATAACAAATATTCCTATTTACATTTTTACATGTGCTCATGAAGAAAAATCTGCCAAGTGTCAACGGGAGTTATAAAATAGGCAAAAATGCCCGTCCCCAGCTCATCTGCATAGTTTCGGGCACCGTGTTTCACATCAGCTGCCTCCTGACGTGTGACAAGAACAAGCCCCTGCATGAACCTCCTCCTTGTATTCGGCTGTCACAGACACAGCCGGTGGGGCTTTCGTAAAAAGTGTGTTGAACACGATTCTCTTAGAAGAGGAGCCACTCAAAAGCAAGCGGATAACCTCAATAACACATTTTCCTTTTATTATGATAGCTGTATTAGTTTTTAGCAATCAAATTTATCTCTGTTCCATTTTAATCATGGATTGATGTCGTGACTAATAGTTTATTATTATTGTTGTTAAACATATCAATGTCACTAATTGGAGTAACAACTAGTGACGTTTGACCAAATCAACAGAGCCAGGCAACCACTTAACCGCACAGAGTCTCTGCACAGCCTCACACAGAAGTAAGGTAATTTTGCAAAACATGGCAGCAATCTATATTTAATTTACAGATATGCTCGAGCCCCCCCACGACCTGAGAGGACAAGCGGTGAAGAAAATGAATGGATGGACTGAAACAGCAACAACAGCAGCTGTCATCTGCATCTGTCTCAGTCTGTGAAAAAACAAACACAAATAGGATTGCTTTGTGGAATAAACCCAGGAGGTCAACCAGAGCACGTGAATGCAAATTATAGTGGGGAGGATTCAAAATGAGCAGACAGAAAAACATGTACGAGCAGTAATGAAGTTGGAAGAGCTCAAATTGCTTTTGAGTTATAAAATGGAAGGGTGACGTGTGATGGATTTTTGAAGTAGACTTAAGTAACCTTAAAATAAAAGTTATACTCACCAAAGACGCTCATTGATTGAAAGAAAATTCCATCCTTTTTAAGCTAGCTGGGTTGGGTATTATAGCCAAAGCTAGCGAGTTGTTGCTACTCTGAAAGTGGCGAATAAATACTTTGCTGGGTTGGAAATAAGCGAGAGTAACAGCGTCGTCCTACCTATCCTAATAATGTCCATTTTTACTCGAAAAGTTCGGCTTGAAAATGAATTTTTAATCTTGACCGACATTTAGCCCTTTTCGTTCGCCACCTGCGCGTACAGTAAAGCCCGCTGAGTAGCTCTGATTAACCAATCAGAGAACGGGAAAGCCTACGTCATGGCTCTTGAGTCGCGAATCTTAAATCTGATTGGTTCAGATACTGAACATTAAAGAGCGATTTCTTCAGCATGTGCGCGCGCATGTGCGCGTGTTGGCGTCGGCAGACGTAATTCTGGTGGCAAATATAATCCACATGACAACACGTAGAAACTGAAACCTGATTGGATAATGACAAATTAACCCACAAACGACTGGAAACTACGCCACGGTCGCAACCAGACTGTTGGAAATAAATTAATTTCATGTAAGTTGAAAATACTCTTACGTTCTTTTTTTTATTTTCTGGTTGACATTCGTTTACATGTCACCAGCTATTAAGAAATGATGTAGCAGTTTCGACTTCGCATTTCTACGCCTCTTCCGTACATTTCAGATCAGTGACACCGTTTCCCAGTCTTTTATTTTTTTCAAGTGAGAAAAGTGCATTTTGTGATATGTCGGGATACTTATTATCGCTTGGTTGGAGAATCCATTTGCGAGATCGCACTGTTGACCGTGTGCTTCCGCTAATTGCATTCTTCCGATGCGTGCGCTTAAGACAATTGGAAGACACTTGTAATGAGTATATCAGCAGAGAGCTGCCACTGCATACTGTGATGCAGGCTGCCCGTTGGCTAGTCCTGACTAATAGCCCTATTTTTTGCTCTGCAAATATGTGAATAGTCCCCCCCTCGGCCACCATACTCACAATGCTTGCTAGATGACCCACTTTGCCCCTTGCAACTCATTATAAAAAGTTGTGCTCAACTGTAATGCTCACCTGGCAATTAGGATGACCTGCTGTCTGAAGGAGTACATCAACATTTCTCCAACCTGCTATGCAATCATTTATTTGAGTCTCCTAACTCCAATTTGGACTGTTTTGTGTCAGACTGGACAAGAGATAAAACAAAAAGAGGCCACAGTCGTTTGAGGTTTTGTCGGGTATTGATCGCGAGACAACTGATCCAAATATTGTTCAAAAATAGCACAAGAATCAACCCGTGGAAGTTGACATTTAACAAAATAAACAACTGAAAACGCATCCGTGCTTCATTTTCTCATCTGAGCAGAGGCGCCCGCCTTGTGGGTGGGGAAGTCACTTTGATTGTTTATTGATTTATTAATCTAATGAGACTGCAATGGCTTCTTTACTCGTATATCTCCATAGCAACCGGTTTCTTGTCAGCTATCCCAGTGGCTGTCATCATGGATTAATGGATTAGATGATAATGGCGTTGGCAAGAAGCAATACAAAAGGTGATGTAGTGTCGAGGTCTTGGTCATTGTCGTGTGTCTTTGACAGTATCAAGTGTATACTTTAATTTGTCCAACTTTGAATGCGGCCATTACAGTGTGTGCTGGTAGATCGATTGCCACGCGTTGGTCGGTTGTGCCTCATTATCGCTTTTCCCAAGATCTGAGTTCAAAGCATCGTTTAAAGAGAATAAAAGTAATTGCTCAGTTGAAGTTTGTTTTGAAAACTCCCACAGCAGCGCAGCGCTCCCACTCAAAGATCCGCCAGCCTACAGGATTGACGCAGGTCAAGTAAACAGAGCCCCTGAAGGTAAAGACTTTAGATTTGCCGATGTGACTTGATCCGAGCACTCGCGTCTAGACTTTGCCGAGCTTTCGTCCGATAACTCCTTTGTAGCCTGTTTTCCTTTGTGTGCGTTACATTCGGCACCTTGTCTCCAGAGATCTTATCGAGTGTTTTCAGCGAGTGTCAGCAGCCCTTCCCTCAATTCGCTGTGCTCTGCTAGGACCTTGTGTGGAGGCTTAATGGAATAATGCCGGGAGGAGAAAGGAGCATGAGGGGTGGGGGGCACTGGAGGTTGTTTTGCACAGGTGACCTAAAAGCTGATGTAAACACAGTGCACTTGTAACCAAAGAGGACTGCTTGTACAATAAAGGTTATCGTGCATTTGGAAAGCGGATCAAATAGACCATAATATATATTTTTAAATTAATTGCAAAAGGATAAAGTGTTGTATAATCTGTACAGTTATTTTGTAAAAGAAGCAAATATGATGCAGAAAATAATATGCTGAAGCACAACGTAATCGGCAAACACACTTCTAATTTATTATTATTGTTTTAATTTTTATTAAATTGCAAAAAAAATATTCAGTCCTGGATGGCCCCTGTCTTGTAACCGCCTTACTCGGTTTTTATTATTATGCTATTAATAAAATTGCATGTTTGTTGCCACATATAGGGCACCGCCAGGACTTGCCAACAATTCCTCAGTGATCCTACAGGCCTCTTCAGAGCCTCCCTGACCTGTTTTTGTCTCATCTTTTCATCCATTTTGGAAGGCCGTGCAATCCTCAGTAGTACTGTGATTGCATTTTTTTTTCTTCCTGTTCCGCTGTGTACTTTATGTAACGCTGTGGGACTTTTTTGTGTCCTCTTCTTCTTTTGGACAATAGTAGACAGTAAACGATCCACTTCTCAATAAGAATGCGTCCACGTCCACTTTTGGTGACATCGTGCTGTTCCACATTATCCACCCACTCGATTGCCTGTCATTGTGCCACCGCCAGAAGCCAGTGAACGCATCACTGGCAGCGTGTGCAAGTGCGCAGGAGCAGCTCGCCGAGAAGTCAGATGGAAAGAAGCAGCAGAGGAAGAGGACGTCATCATGAGAGTCCATTCGACGTTAATCTGAAAGACAAGAGAAGGAGAAAGTGGACTAACGAGACTATTCGGATGCATGTTTCCACCAGCCCACTGCAGAAAGCGAGCCAGGGAGAAGCCTGCGGCAGCGAGTGCGCACCGAGCCTTTCCCCAATCCTGGAAATCAAGCTCATTACGCGGTGTTTTTAGGACTGCGCGAAAGCGCGTGGATTTGGATTTTGAGCCATTTGCCTTTGAGCAAGTTCTTTCTTGTGATGAGGAAGCCACAAGAAGTGGACACCTTAGCTTGTTGTGCGTAATTTGTTGTTTTTCCTGCTTCGCCCTCCCGTGTGTCTTATGGCTCCCCTCGACTGGCTTGTGAAAGTACACGCGCCCTGGTGATTATTTCATGGCTGTGGGGCGCAGCGGGAGTCGTGCGTGGAGAAAGAGGACGGTGTGAGCAGAAGGCAAGCGAGGCAGCGCACTTTTTTTTTTTTCTCCCTTTCTTTTATTTTCGTCTTTGCGCACGGACACTGGAGGTGGAGGAGGAGGCGGCAACTCACACCAGCGGACTTTTTTTTCTTCTTCTCACCACTATTATTATTATTGTCTCACTGCCTCTTGTTTTCTTCCGTAGTATGTCTGCACTCCGAAAGAAATTCGGGGACGATTACCAGGTAGTGACCACCTCATCCAGCGGCTCTGGCTTCAGCAACCAGGCGCCGGCGGAGAAGAAGCGCAAGCGGCAGCGCTTCGTGGACAAGAACGGCCGCTGCAACGTCCAGCATGGCAACTTGGGGGGCGAGACGAGTAGATACCTCTCGGACCTGTTCACCACCCTGGTGGATCTGAAATGGCGCTGGAACCTCTTCATCTTCATCCTCACCTACACGGTGGCCTGGCTCTTCATGGCGTCCATGTGGTGGTTCATCGCCTACATACGCGGGGACCTGAACAAGGCGCACAATGACAAGTACACGCCGTGCGTGGCCAACGTGTACAACTTTCCCTCGGCCTTCCTCTTCTTCATCGAGACCGAGGCCACCATCGGCTACGGCTACCGCTACATCACGGACAAGTGCCCCGAGGGCATCATCCTCTTCCTCTTCCAGTCCATCCTGGGCTCCATCGTGGACGCCTTCCTCATCGGCTGCATGTTCATCAAGATGTCCCAGCCCAAGAAGCGGGCCGAGACGCTCATGTTCAGCGAGCACGCCGCCATCTCCATGCGCGACGGCAAACTCACGCTCATGTTCCGGGTGGGAAACCTGCGCAACAGCCATATGGTCTCAG
Source organism: Syngnathus acus (assembly GCF_901709675.1). Lineage (NCBI taxonomy): Eukaryota > Metazoa > Chordata > Actinopteri > Syngnathiformes > Syngnathidae > Syngnathus > Syngnathus acus. Next base: position 11,293,897 of record NC_051105.1, on the reverse strand, counting down.
CGCAGATCCGCTGCAAACTGCTCAAAGTAAGTTGTCCCTTAGGAAGGGCCCGTCACGGGAGTGACAACGTCCAAAAGTGCCAGGAGAGCTGATCTGACAAGGCTTCAGAACATTTTAGCAAGACTGGAAGTGTGTTTGCTGCTAGCAAATTCAGTTTAGCGTTGCTTCCATTCCACAAGCGGTTCAAATATCTGCAGTGTTATTTTGCACAAAATATTTCTTTTTTTTTTGCCATCCATCCATTATTGTTTCCTTGTCTGCTCCCCCTCAGTCTCGGCAGACCCCCGAAGGCGAGTTCCTTCCCCTGGACCAGTTGGAGTTGGACGTAGGCTTCAGCACGGGGGCGGACCAACTCTTTCTGGTCTCGCCGCTCACCATCTGCCACGTGATCGACACCAAAAGCCCCTTCTACGACCTCTCGCTGAGGTCCATGCAAACGGAGCAGTTTGAAATCGTGGTGATTCTGGAGGGCATCGTGGAGACCACGGGTGAGTTCGCCCAGCCAAGCCTGGCGCGCTATTTTGTTTGCCTCCCCTGAAAATTGTCCAACACCAAATATGAACGGTATTGATCCTTTTTCATCGTTTACCAGCTGACAGCCAAATGGGCTTCTTATCGAACCCTTGATTGCATTTTATTGATTTTGGCGTCCGCGGCATATGTCGCCGGTAAGAGTAGCGGTTAGCATTTATACTTCACCAATGATCGATTTTGGTGGCATCATTTATAAACGATGCATTTTCAACGAGCTCAGTGGCCTAGTGGTAGAGTGTCCGCCCTGAGACTGGAAGGCTGTGGGTTCAAACCCCGGCCGGGTCATACCAAAGACTATAAAAATGGGACCCATTTCCTCCCTGCTTGGCACTCAGCATGAAGGGATGGAATTGGGGGGTTAGATCACCAAATGATTCCCGAGCGCGGCACTGCTGCTGCTCACTGCTCCCCTCTCCCCTCTCCCCCAGGGGATGGATCAAAATCACACGGGGATGGGTTAAATGCAGAGGACAAATTTCACCACACCCAGATGTGTGTGTGACGATCATTGGGACTTTAACTAAACTTTAACTTTAACACCACTGGGTGAAGAAATTGAGCAAAGTGTCAATGTGTGCTAGGGAGAAAAATATCAATATTGCAATGCATCGCATCTCTTGCAGCACAAAAAACATCCAAATTGAATGGAGCTGTTTGTGTAACATGAGTTCATGCTAGCAACACTCAAAACTACTCGTAGCCAAAATTTTAAGCCCCTCCCCTAAGTGAGCTCTTCTTTTTTTGGCTGCTCTCAGCTTCTTCTTCCGCTCATTCACCGAGATAATTTCTCACAGTTCATCATTTACTTTGTGCAGTCCCTTTGGAATTCAGCTTTCCATTTTCCGAGAAGCGCCTCGAGTATGGTCCCTTTAAATCCACGGACTGTTTGATACAAGTGTGAGGGAATTCCTCGGATGCAATAGGCAGACGACGGCGAGATCAGCGGCAGCAGAGTTTCTAAAATGGAAATGAGCCTTTCAATTCCTAATGGAATGTGTTCATAGTAAGTTAAAGCACTTTCATTAGCACTCGAGGCGGCGTGCGGCCGGCCGGCTGCCTTGATTTGCACCTTCCACGTACGTGTGAGTGCGTGCGTGTCATTGTGGGGGGAAATTTAGGCTTGACTGACTGACTGACTGTAATGAGAACTGTCACTGGGGTCTGCTGAAGTCAGGCTCACTGACAAAATGTCTGCCTGTTGTACCTGCAGTCCACCTCCCAGTGTACGCTCATTGGACACTTCATGAGGTACATTTTCTTAATCTTATGTAAACTAGTACAGGCTGTGAAATAATGGGGGAAAAAATTGCTGAATACTGTGTGTAATATCCATCCATCCATCCATTTTCTGAACCGCTTAGTCCCCACGGGGGTCGCGGGAGTGCTGGAGCCTATCCCAGCCGTCAACGGGCAGTAGGCGGGGGACACCCTGAACCGGTTGCCAGCCGATCGCAGGGCACACAGAGACAAACAACCATTTGCACTCGCACTCACACCTAGGGACAATTTGGAGTCTTCAATCGGCCTACCAAGCATGTTTTTGGGATGTGGGAGGAAACCGGAGTGCCCGGAGAAAACCCACGCGGGCCCGGGGAGAACATGCAAACTCCACACAGGGAGGGCCGGAGGTGGAATCGAACCCGCACCCTCCTAACTGTGAGGCGGACGTGCTACCCAGTGCGCCACCGTGCCGCCCGCTGTGTGTAATATGATTTGGCAAAATGTTTAACAAAAAATTCCTTAATTTCTCCGTAAAAAACAATTAAAATATGGCCCATTGATTTTGTTTACAACGGTAACGATCGATAGGTGACTGGCGCTGTGGAGAAAGACTGAGAAGACATTTGACCAGTAATGGCCGACTTCAGAAAGCCAGATTTACACACTGCAATGGTGTCGTTAAGCTACAAGAAGCCGTCGCGCAAAATCGATGTGAAGGCTGAGCACAAAGATGGCCGCCTAAGGATCTGTATAACAACACTTGCCCTGATTCCATCTTAAGTTTGGAACGGCACGCTTTAGTTTTTATAAGTCGGCTCGCTCACAAAGCACTTCTATGAAAGTTGGCAAATGTTCCATTGTTGTCGGAATTAATGAACTGGATGAACTTGATCATCTGAAGGCATATTGTGACGGTCACAGATGTGGCTTTAAAGATTTACAATGGCGGCAGCGGAATCGGCCTGCGTGTGTCACACTCGCTTTGCATGTTTTCGGGCGGGAGGAAAAAGATGGCTGACGTAGAAACAATCTACAGTTAAAAATTGATGTACAGTCAAAAGTCTAAATCCTCAGATGCTTTCATTTCTGGCCAATGCAACTCTGTTTCCATGGCAACCTCTCCTTGAGTATGCAGGATTGCAGCACTGCACCTAAACTTAGCTTGTTTCATTCCTATAATATGACAACGATAACAGGATTTGTGTAATAAAGCAGGCAAATATGAGACGGCGGAATGAAATTGCTTTGTTCGGATCGCGACGTGCTTAAGGAGGAGCCCGCTGAAAGGGGAGAAGAAAAAAAAAAAGAATCACCCACAGGCGTGATTCCGGCACAATAGGGGTGTTATGCGAAGTGTTTATTAGCGAGGATTTCGTCCAACTCACCTGATCTGCCCTCATATACATGTATATATTATTTTTTTCATGTATGGGATTGAAACCTCCAGATGCGCTGAAGTTGTTTTGACCGCAACTTCTCCAAACGAGGCGTGTCGGTTTGGAGTGGCGCTGTCTTTGTGCCGCTGCGAGATGAGGAATGTTTTCACTTTGTCGTGCTCAGGGTGTATCGGCTTGACATCGCGTTGTCAAGTCTCTCCTATGAAAAGTAGAGGATGACTTAACAAGTCACATCAATTGTAACACCGCATGTCTGGGAGAAACCACATTAGGTACCCACACAATTTGAAAAAGGATCAATAAGGTTTCTGCCGGTACAATCTAATGAGATCCAATATCAGAATCTGCCCGGGAAAAAAAAGCAAAAGGTCACACGGTCGACAAACTGTTCATGCAGCATAACAGCGAAACGCCCCCCCACCGTGTTTACTTTGAACTCTGGACTCTACTAATTGACCCAAGTCTGCGTAATAATAAAAAGCAACTTTGATCGGAATCTCATTGTTTTTGTGCCGAGCCAAAGGGCATGCGAGATCTTACGAGATATTAAATGTCCGTTTGAAAATAATTGATCAAACAAGCGATGGCTCCTTTATGATTTGCTGAGCAGGGCCAAACAAACAAATGGCTTCCCTTTTCGAAAGTGTGTTAAGAAGGCAATTACCTGCAACCCTAAGTTGTCAATATCTTACATTTGTTTTAAAAGAAAGAAAACATGAGAAGATAAATGTCATTGATTTTTTTTTTTTCTTTTCTGTTTTTTTGCAGGATTATCAATTCTTTTGCCCGCTTGTAGAAAAGACGCCGATCTGTGTTTGGCTTATTTGAATGTAAGATCCGCTGGCAGGCAGCGGCGTGTGATTAATGATCTTATTACAGCTCATAAAGGCAACATGGTGGGGTTTTTTTTTCTTTTTTTTTTACCAGAAACACGAACGCACAGCCACTCTTATTGAGTCAGTGCCCCCCCCCCCCATCAACTTGAGCTCTCCGGATGTAATTAAAAAGAGAAAGAGGTGATGTGCTAGAAATGCCAAAATCCTGCTGGAGTCATTCGTGAGCAGCTTTTTTGTTTATGTGAATGAGTTTGGCTAATGAGGAGTTTAACTTGGGACTCGGACAAAAACTCAATGCAGCTCTGCTTACCTAGCACAAAGCCTCAGGTCTTTGTCTGTCCACCGTTAGAATATATATATTTTTTTTTAAGTCTCCTGTGGTTTCATGCATGCAAACGCACTTGTGGTGACGTCTATGAAAGGCTTTTAATAAATCATATTTAGAGATGTTTTATTTTATTATTGATGTAGCATCGAGATAAGTTCAACGCTTAAGAAGTACAGTCCATTTAACATCGATTTGCGAAAATTTGCGAAGTGTTAAAGCCACAGATTTGATTTTACCTGCAAGGTCAAAACATTTATAAATAAATAAATTGTAATACAAATTATGTTTTTGCAAGAAAAACTTCTTAAGCCGCCCACTACTAGTCCTGCTTGTAATGTGCAAATATCAACAAAAAAAGTTTTGTGAGGCAACTGGCGGCCAAAAGTTTGATAAACAAAAGAGTTGTCTTTGTGTTATTGTTTTTGCCGGCGCCGAGAGAAAGAGAGAGAAAAAAAATCGCACATCTGTTGTTGGTAAAGCGATGTGGGTGGCGAGCAACGGCCACTGGATCAAGCGCTCATGTTTATTCATATTTTGGAAAGAATGGCCGCTCTCTCGCCTGCTAATTATACATGGCCAAAGGAGCTTTGTGTAGGTGCCGTCGCGTTGAATCTCCAAACATCGATGTGTCATGGTCGCCGCATACGTTCATCAATGCAGGCGTTACAATTCCACTAAATAAAAAATAATAACGCGGGGGAAAATAATGCATCTCTCTGCTAATAGCTCTGTCTTACCTTTGCTTATTTTGTTGTTGTAAAAACGAAGCTTTAAATGTAGAATTAAGCCCGATTGTGCATTCAGACTTTTTTTTTTTTCTTCAAGAAATCAGGCAGTGTAATTAATTGGAAGCGCCGTTGATATTAGCAGAGCAGCCAATGTCATGGCCCGATCCACGCTGTTATCAGCACACGTAATTGAAAAGAAAATGGATGCTTTTCCTTTGAACGCACGGCCTAATAGTTTCAATTAAGGTTCGAAGTACTCGTATCCGCTGCCGACTCGGAATCGCGGTCCCGAAGGGTTAAAGTGACTTGAGAAGGGGGAAGTAATAATGGCAAGAGTCATTTGGCGTCCAAATCGGATGCGCCCGGGGTGACGACTCAGGAGACTGAATTTTCAGAATTTCAACTGGCTAGGTGACGGTTCCTCCAAATTTCACGCTGCTGGGTTATTGACCGCAAAGTATTCCAGATATTACAGCGGAACCGCTACACTTGGACACAATCTGTTCCGGCATGCTGGCTGGAGCCTTTTTTTGCCCACATGGGAAATAATGGAAATTGAAATGATCTTCTGGATTCATGCTTTGCTATTGGGCACAATTTTGTCTCCGGGTCCATTTTTTTTTTTTTTTGACTTCCAAGAAATGGGATGTTCTCGCTTTGAATATGATCATTACGGCTGTCGGAGTGAACTTGGGCGGCAGATGTCCTGGATTCATTTTCACTTTGAGATGAACTGGAGAACGTTAATTGTGTCTTTAGGGATTCGTCAAGCAATACGTCGCCGATAAACGAACCCCGGATGAACCCCGTGCGACGAAACCATTGGCCGATGGCGTTGCCTCTTCAGGCAACGAGACGCGTCGAAGCGCTGCGTGTTGTGCTAGCGTGATATTATTGGCAGCCCGGCTCGTTTGCGCTGATGACGCTGGAACAGCGCTGGCCACGGGCGGCATTGATCGTCTGAGCCGCCACCGTCCCTGAAGTGCAGGTGAATCAATAACGAGGCCCAAACACAAAGCTACGCCGATGTTGTCTTCCAGCAAGACGCTCCTCTGGGATTTTCCCGTTCTATTCTCGGATCTCCCGCTCTGGCTGTCTGGACTTGATTCTTTTGACTTCTCCCAAGGCATCAAACTCCTCCTTGTGCTCGTTTGTTATATCACAATTATATATTCAACATAAATAACCAGGAAGGAAAAAGGCTGGGGGAGCACCTCAGAATTGTGCGTTTGAAGAATATCGGAATGGTTTGCTATTAAGAATTCGGTGGGCGCTGTGGAAATGATTGTGGATAAATGGCGTCTTGAAGCAATTAACCCGCTGAGATGTTGTTGAGTCGACAAGGAAAATTGATCATTTCAGCCCCCATCTCACTGTGGGGCGAACATTTGCGACTCTTGGCGATGGAAGGAAAATGTCCGTTCACACCACAGATTATTTATTTATTTAATTAAAAAATATATTTTTATTTTTTTTTGTTTTTATCATTAATTATTATTTTTTTTTTATTATTATTATTATTATTATTTTTCTTTTATTAGTCTTTCCATGTCAAAAATGTACCCCACCTCTTGTCCAAAACCAGCCGGGACTGACTCCAGCTCCCCCGCCACCTTAATGAGGACAAGCGCTATTGCAAACGGACGGATTAGATGGGTTTGCTTCCGATGGCGGCCTCCGTCGCTCTGCCTCGACTTTCGCTCATGTGTGGATGGCCCGCGGCCATATGCTCCTCGCCTCCTTCCGACTCCCCACTTTGAGATGGCTGGCAGCCCCAGCTCACATTGGCCTCCGCTCTCGCCATCCAAGATCCCCCCCACCCAGCAGCGCCACCCCCCCACCACTCCTCGCTCAGCTCAGTCTTCAATGTGCAGTAGCAATAAAAGCTTGGAGCTGCCAACAACTATAAGGCATTTTTGCAAAAGAATCGCACACTTGAACGCAATTTCAATGGCACAAGGGATTTACTTCCGCCCTGGCAAATTCACCCAGTGAAATAAGCAATGGAATGTTTCTGCACTTTTTACAGCTTGGTCACCATAGAAACAGCTGCTGTACTGAGCTGGAAAATGCGCTTGGATAGAATTGGACTTTTAAATATGATGCAATCATCTAACCGTTAAAACCAGATTGGCTCAGCGATGGCTCAGCATTCTTCGGCACGTATTGGGCAGCGCCTGTGATGGAGCCAAACGTCTTTGTGTTTTCGTTTTCACTATGAAGCATTGTCGGACCTCGCAGGACTCGAGTCACATGACTTGCACTCGAGTCGACTTTTGAGCAAATTTTATGACTTGCTTGGCAAAAGACTCGACTCGACCGACCTAGCCTCCGTGAGACTCGAAGGGTTGAGGACCATAAAATTTGATTGCGCAATCTGGATTCTACCTTGCATTGTAATTTATTGCTATGATGTTTCTAGAAAAAAAAATCCACCTGTTAATGAACTTTAATCTTAATTAATAAATATTACAAAATTGTATTATTAATATAAATTATATATTATAAATTTTTATTTTTATTTAATAAATTTTCAATATTATTATTGTTGTGGAAATCCCAGTTTTCAACCTGCTTTGAGTTCCCCGACTCCCTGTTAATTTCAGATTTTTTTTTTTTTCGCATTTCCCTTGAACACATAACACTTAATCCTTCTCCATGACTAAAAGCTTGTCAAGGGACTCTGCTGACAGCACCGCACTAGCAACCCGTGTGTGTGCGTGAGCGAGAGTGACTGCGTGTAAGAGAGAGCCAGATAGAAAGAGACAAGGGGAGTGCGACGAAGAGCTACTTTGCGCGCTCTTCTCTAAATAGAATAAAGAACTCTCAGATGCCGGAATCCTTTTAAGGAGCCGTTTTCCCACAAACAAACCCAATTTCAACGCAGCTTCTGACGGATGAAAGTAACATCTCCGAGATTGACACCAGATTGCCTGCAGATTGAGCTATGATTGAGCTTCGCAAAGTTGCGCCCAAATGAATGTCATTCTCCACATTTTACAAAGCGGGTAAGCAACTTGACGATAGGATAAGTCGCTGGAAACCACTCAGGTTTTCTTTCCAAGGCTGGCTGAGCTCAGTGCTTTTCTATTGCAGCGGCAGCGGCGCCCCCCCACAAAGAAGCCATTTTATCGCTGCTGTCACTGTGCTGACTCTGCGGCTGGCTCACTCTATGAGGCCGCAGAAGCAGCGTGCTATTAGGAACAAACAAAAAAAAAGTGCATTTCTTGAGAGCCTTAAACGGAGAAGACTTCGGGGTCAAGGCAATCTTCGAAGTTTTGCTGCTCAGTCACGCTCGACGGTTCAAAACGTGCATTTTGAAGACTTTCAATTGTCCTGAAGTTTGAATTGGAGGGTGAATGGTTGACCCGAACGTGGCGAAGCGTTAGAGAAAATGAATAGAATGAAGAAGAGAAATATTTTTCTTTATCTAAACTAGGACTTGAACCACCTCAGAGTTTTGCGAGTTGTAACTCAATTATAGTCAATTGAATGTCGATTAATGAATGTCAGCGATATTTTTTTAATTTAATAGTTCTTAACTAGGGGTTGAACAAATTATTTTTTTTGTAGTCGACCCTAAGGTGACAATTAATCAATGTTAGTGATAATGACGTACTTTTGCTGCCCTATTTTTAGCGTTTCATCCATCTGTGTCCAGATATTAAATATGTATGCTCATTCCCACACATCACTGAAAGTAGTCTTTATTTTTCCAAAGATGCCTCTTTTTTTTTTTTTTTTTAAATCAGCAAGAGCTTATTTTAAAGCCGTTAGCGCTGTCACACAGTTAATCCAAATGAGAGCGCCCAACAGCCGGCTGAACTTCAACTTTGACAAACTTCTGAAGGCTTTGCTTTTCTCGAGCTACGTTATTAGCGTAAAATGCTAAGCGAGTCAAAAGCCAGAAAGAGAGCAAGGAGAATCCGCAATCCTTCAAACTAGAGGAAAGCCTCAACATCCTCATTAGACTAGCTGTAGATCGGCCTTGCTCACACTTGATTGAGTGAAAAATTATTCGAACAGTTAAGCAGAAATTTGCATCACCTGGAGGAAAAGCATCCATTTGTCGTTTGCGGCTGAACAAAATACCATTTTCTAGTGAATCCACTACACGCTGGCAGCTGGTGATAGGAATAGATCATTTTGCACGGTGCGTCTATATATTTTTTTTTCCCTCACTGTACGGGCTGCCAGGCCCGCCAAGCAAAGACAATGACAAACTGCACCCTTCTGTCGACAAGCAGTGCGATCGGCGCATTTCCCTGAACGTCGATTATACGCCGATTTTTTGCTATTATCATATTATATTATTATTATATTTTTATTTTATATTTATATTATATTATATTTGCTATTGTATTATATTATTGTTATTCTTATTCTTATATTTTTTGCTCAAACACACACTTTGTTGATGTGACTTTTAATTGAGGTGTACTCATATTCTGTTTATCATATGATGTTCTCGGTGGTCTCGTGACCGTTCGCTGAGAGAAGAAATGTAATTGCACAAGTCTCTCCCCTGCATGGGGGGCTGGGGGGGGCATGAGCAATGACTCCGTCAGAATCCAATGATGTTTTCTCCCCCCTGGCGGCTTCCCTCCAACACCTTTTCTCCAAGCGTTGTCATTTCCACTCTTTATGAGCCCCACACTGAAGGTGGCTGTGCGCAGATTCTCTTTTATTGCCTGAAATTTGAGTAGGGTAATTATGACTCTTAAAATGCGCTCTGTGAAATGTCAGAAATAGTCGAGTAAAAAAGAAAAAAAGCTTCATTATTGTTGTAGAGAGCCCCAAACCCCCGGTGGTTGTATTACGACTGCGTTTACCACCCACCAGCTGTTCAAACTCAACAGTATTTAATTTGTTGTCATATAAGGAAAAGACGCGGCATATTCACGTTAAAAAAAGCAGATGACCCAAGCTAAATTCAGCAAGTTAATCTTTGTATTTGATTTGAGACATCAGCTGTGTTGATGGTTAAAATGTTTTTTAAAAAATGTTTTTCTGCACCAAAATGGCGTCTTCAAAAGAGAGCCCTGACTTTTTGTTCTAGCGTGTCACTGCTACTTTTCAACAACAAGCAGCGAGGAGGCTCATGACTTTGGAGTACACAAATTCCTATAGTTGGAATGGTTTCCATAGAAACACAGAGTCTCAGGCAAGCGTGGCTTCTTGGAGTTACATAAGGTGCTGCTACCCATAATATGAGATACACACACTTGTGGCTTTTCTCTTTTGTCTGAATTGCCATTTTTAGGTTTTAGACATAAACAGTCATTTGACGCCACATTTTTTGTCTTTTATGTCAAAATGTTGAAAGCTGTGTCTGGCTTATTGTTGTACATGATGCGCATAATCTATCAAATCGTGTGAGTGTGTGTGTGTATGTGTGATGTCAAACAGATGCTCTTTAGCAACACAATTAAATATGGGTGACACAAGCGCCCCTTTAATTATTGCCGCAACCCAGGTGTCAAGCCTTGAGCAACCTACGGCAATTGAGAGTCTTAATAACTATGATTAAGGGTTGTACAATTGTCCCTTTTCAACATGATTAGACAGCCCACATTACTGAGGAGTGGAGTCTTCTGCGAATGGCTTGCGGCAGAAGGGAAATGCGCTGGAGCCCAAATGTTTGACGAGTCCAAATGTTTGAGTCCAATACTCTTGTCATCACTAGAAAAATGTAAACGCTGTATGCTATTATACTTTGTGGGCTTCTTCAATTTTAGACATAGTGATGTCTTGTTTTTCAAGATACAAACTGTTGTTTGTATTCTGAATATTCTGAATATTATTATTATTATTATTATGATTATTATTATTATTATTAGCTTTGACTTGCTACTAAAAAAAATTCACAACTAGCAGACAATAATGGAACAGATTAATGGCATTTCTGTTCATTTCAATGGGGAAAGATGATTTGAACTCATGTACAATTCAATTCAGCATCCCCTTAGAGCAGCCTCTGCTCTCGCCCTCTATTGCCAAATATTACAGTAACTCAGAGAGCAAGTGCAAGAGAATATTATTAATTGATGCTGGATCCAGTGTTATCTTTGTGTCTTACTGTAGCAACCTTTTGCCTCGGGCTTATATTGGTTTTATCTGTTTGGACTCCAAAGCTTGTTAGTTTGATCTTGTTGTGGGTGCGCTCGAGGGAGTCCAGCATCGATTATAATATTCGATGAAGCCGACTTGCGGTGATGGTCGTACCCCCGCCCGCCTGCCCGCGCACTTTTTGAGGCTCACGGTGGCTCTCGGTTCGCACGCTTGGTTTTACTCCCCAACCACGACTTTATATCTTATTAGCTGTTTTTTTTTCCTCCCCATTAGATTCCTTCCGGCACGCTTCCATATGCTGAAAGGCCTCGGGACGCGGAGGCAATTGTGCAGAAGTAATACTATGACTCCCCCTGACGCTCTGAAGCTTCAGATCCATGCTTGTGTAGAAAGACTGCATTTTTTTTCATGACCTTGGCAATCAAGCACAGATGCCCTCCATTTTCAATCATCTTTGGATGGCAGCTGCTATCGCGGCTTTAAGGCGGTAATTAAAATATATGATTAAAAAGGCGGCCGAGTCACCAATTTCCTAATGGATTTCAAGACACCTTGACATCGGCGCCCTGCAGCCATTCCTTAATGCTAAAGACGAGCATGCGCGCTCTTCAGACAGATAAAAACGGATTTCATCTTTTGGTTTCAGACGCAAACTCAATTATCGATTATTTGAGAGCTTACTCGCGTTAATAAAATAAATAGGTGGTGAAATGGCTCGGAGCTCTAAGTGGTAAAATGTAATGCGAGGGGTTATAATGGCAGCTACTCAATAATGGTGATGAGCTGTCACCGCTTAGCAGAAAATAACATGCGGTTGATCCACTCTCACTTGGAACACTTTAACTTTTGCCATTTGCAATGCGTCAGGTGGGAAAATAAATGCAGGCTTGTTAAAAACAGGCTGCCCCCCTAAAAAAAATTTCGAATTTGAAATGTTGTGTCAGCTCAAAGCATAACATCTCTAAAGTCGGCATTTTCCAGGAACTGCAATTCACTGTTAAAGTTACAAAAACATTTTGTCAAATACAATAGAATTCTCTCTCCGAGCCATTAAGCATCAGTACCAAAGAGAGATAGAACTCCTGAAGGGTTTTTGCTCGCAGCCAATTCTCAAGTGTTTTGCTCCTCCAGCAAGTAATCTTTTATCGTCTTTAGCGCACTTAACACAACCCGCTCGGGGTAGCTGTGTTTTATTTCTAATAAGCTTTGTTTGACCCTTTTTGTGGAATGAAAGCTTTCCTAAAATATAAAATCATTTCTGTTTTGTCCTTTGGCAACAATAAATGAAAAGTTTGGACAATTGTGTTTGAATTGTGCCGAAGAAAAAAAGAGAAGAAGAAGCTAGGCTAACTGCTAGCTTATGGGGTAACACTGCAAGCTTTGGTTTGGTTACTTTGTTTTTTTTATCTTTTGTGGAGTGCGAGTATTCCTTCTTGAGTACCAATACCACGATTTTTTTGATGCATGAAACTTAACGACGACTTCCTTTGTGGCGCTCACGATTATTCGCCGATGTGTAAAATTAGCGCAGCAACTACTAGCAAAGACTGACTTGTGTAGTGTGGTCAGTAGTGTGTAAAGAATCATTTAATGAACATTCCAGTGGACAAATTGAGTCTGTCATATAACAAGTGCACTGAGAGTTTAATGCAGCGTCTACCTCGTACTGATTTTCAGGTTGAAGTGTTCTTTTTATGAGTCACTCTGCAGTTGCTCATAAACATCCGGTTTAAAAAGTGCCAATTAATTATAAGCTTTTATTTTGGCAGCTGTGTCCGTGATGTCATTGAGCTTTTTTTTTTGGCTCTGGAAAAATAAAAAATAAAAAGCAGCCACAAAACTAAAAAGCAGATTGTAATGGAAGAGTGCCAAGCTTGTGATAAAAGCGCCGCCGTATTTAATCATCCCCAAACATTAGTCCTTGCTCGGGCAGCGCAATGACAGATAATTTGCGATCGTTGCTTTAGTCCTAGATGGCAGGTGTCAAACTCAAGGCACGGGGCCAGGTCTGGCCTCACACTTCATTTTATGAGTCCATCTTACTAAAAACTGTACTAAAGAAAATTGTAAACTCCAATATGGCAAGGAACAAATAGGCAGTGACCATCCCAATAAAAGACTTTGACAGTCCCATCTTGAATTTCTGAAGGTGATATATCATCTTCTTGTATTTGTGCTGTGCCGCTCGACAGGGATGACGTGCCAAGCGAGGACGTCCTACACCGAGGACGAAGTGCTGTGGGGACACCGCTTCTTTCCGGTCATCTCCTTGGAGGAAGGATTCTTCAAGGTGGACTACTCCCAGTTCCACGCCACTTTCGAGGTGCCCACCCCGCCATACAGCGTGAAGGAGCAAGAGGAGGCCCTGCTCCTGTCGTCGCCCCTCATGGCGCCGTCTCTGTGCAACAGCGGGGAGAAGAACAGCTCCCTGGACTGCCTGGAGACCCTGGAGGACAACGACAGCACCACCAAGCTGCCCACCAAGCTCCAGAAGATCACGGGGCGGGAAGGCCTCCCCAAAAAGCTGCTGAGGATGAGCTCCACCACCTCGGAGATGACTTACAGTTTCGGAGACCTGCCTATGAAGCTGCAGCGAATTAGCTCGGTGCCTGGCGTCTCCGACGACAAGCTGGGCGGGAAGGCCTCCAAAATGAGCACGGAGCCCATCAGCAAGTCGGTGGCGGACTTACCCCCCAAACTGCAGCGGCTGGCCGGGGGAGGCAGGATAGACGGACACCTGCCGCCCAAACTCAGAAAGATGAACTCGGATCGTTTTACATAAAGAAGCCTTCCGCCCGTCTTTTGACTTCCACTATTCCTGATTTATCAATTGACAACATGTGCACAAATACAACTGGTGTATCATTCCTTCTTTATATTTCCAATCTAAAAAGTGACTTATTATTGTGTCATATAATTTTTCTTTTTTAAATCAAACTGTGCCTCCAAGTGAAAATTTCCGCAAGTTTCAATTTTAAGGTCAGATATTCTCATTTTTGGTTAAAAATCAAATACAGTAACATAATAATGAGTCCTTTTTTATTTTATTTTTCTTCAATTTTCATTTTGAATTGAAAATGAAAAGAGTGAATGATACATACATTCGATGGAATCAAGGACATCTGTCCCGGTTGTATGTCCATGAGAGATCTCTGACTCTTTTTCGGACGGTGTACAATTAGCACAATCAGGCATGTAAGAAAACAGCGCATGTAGAACCGAATCACAATAATTCCTGGCATGATATTTATTTAAAAAAAAAAAAAAAGAGGAAAAAAAGTTCATTAGTGACGCTACAGAGAGTGGAAAATTGCACAAAGCCATATGATTTCAAACTGACATAAAAATGATGACAGTTTGTGGCAGCAGGCGGCGCATAACATTTTGTTCCTTGAGTTTCTTGCTTTTGTTGTTTAATGTAAAGTTGTGGCGATGTTTTGTTCTTGCATGCTACTCGACCTTATTGACTATACAAAAGGTAATAGACAAAGATGTTTTAGCCTTAACTATATTACCTTGTTTCCATCGCCATCTTCATTTCTTTGCTCTTTCATAGGTGTGCTAATTAACCACCCGCCATTTTTAATGACTCTGTTCGCTGCGCCAACACTGGACATTTTGTTCAACAATGCCTTTTACACCGCATCTCGTGTCCCCCGGCCGAAACGGGCACTAACAGCTACGCAATTTCCACATGCTTATTAAAAGTCCCATTTCGGTTCAAAGGGTCAGTCCCCGTAGGCTACTTGAGAAGCACAATGCAGTCACGCTAGCATGCTAGCTAATAGCAGTTAGCATTTACATACCAAGAGACGTTTGAGCGTTTATGTTTTCTCCCTTTTTGGCGATATGCACCTTAAGGTTCATGTTCACCCAATTTGGGTTACTTTGTAACCCAGAGTGTATGAAAAAGAAATTGAAACGGCTTTTCATCTTCATGTGCATTTTGTCATTGAAGACAGTCCTGTGCAGTTCCATCCAAATGAACAGCAGTTGATCTTCAGGGGTCACACACGAGTTCAAGCGAGACGCCGGGGCTAGCGGCGTTCTCCTTGATGAAAGCAATAATGCAAAAGCCTTTCATGTTTATCGCGCCACAGCGCCATTTTCATTGTTGACTGAATCTCTCTCTCGCCACTTTTTTTTGGTTCTCTCTCAATGCATTGGAAACATTGTATGATAGTGAGTCTCTTCAGGAATAAAGCTCCAACAGCAATGTTTCGCCACTCCTTTGACTGCAAGCATAACCTCAAACGGCGTTACACCTGACAAGCTGTCGGTTACCGAGGTAACACTCCGCCTCTCTCTTTCTCTCTCTCTCTTTCTCTGTCCCAGTTTATAGAATAACAGTGAGTGACAGTCAACTGTCAATCCCTGCTATTCTCTGCTCCCAGCGGTTGATCGGCTGCCCGTGGCATTTAAAAGCGTTTACATTTTGCATGGCATTATTTCACGTTTTTCCCGCTCTTGTTGACTTATTTGTTCATGAGAGAATGTATCTCTGACATAGAATGGCAAAGTATAATAGGAAGGTTGCTTGTTCAACTCATGGTTGCCCCCATTTTTTCTAAAGTGTCATTGAACAAGGAATTTTCCACACTTCAAACTCAAGTACTGATAATTAAATAACAAATATTGTTGATTTTATTGTATTTATTTATCAATTTGCACAGACGCCCATGTCAATTGACCTCATGTAACAAATCTAGATATAAGATCCTCCTCATAAAATCGTTCCAACTTTCATCTTTAGAGCTGCAACAACAAATCGATGCAGATTGTTGGCAACTCTTTAATTGTCAATTCACATTTTGTGATTATTGTGTCAGTCTCCTTGTCTTGTCCGTCTTGGCCAATCAGGGGAAGTGTGGTGCACAACTTCTTTACTTCATCAAATAAAAGACTAGAAGAAGAAAGTCACATGGGATGGCACACCACAGACGAGGAAGAAATCCATGTGAGTATTGACATATTGGTTATCTGTATATGTTGACAAAGTTTGTTATTTGGAGGCATGTAAGAACCTGCGCTAATTATGTTAGCCCAGTACTGTGAGTTAGCAAGAAGCTAGGAATGTTTTGTTTTAGTTTTACAGTCATTTTCAACAGTGTCAATGACCAGCTTAAAGAAAACAAAAATGAAAAACGGTTACAGCGCTCGGGACACAATTCAAAATAATTGACAGATGAATCTATTGAAATAATTACTATTGAGGCCTTACATCTGTTTTTTAGCTCATTAAAAATACATGCAGAAAGCTGCGTCTCTTTTTAAAATGTGCCAGATAACAGCTTCTGTGCCAGTGTCATTGCCAGAGAGATTTTCTTCTGGCACTTTTTCTTGTTTTGATCCTACTTGGTGAAATCACTGCTGCTGCTGCTTATTATTCACAATGCACTTTCTTTTTGTCACACATAGGGAGGGCGTAAATAATGTTTTTTTTTTTTTGGGAGGCTTACAGAGATAAAATCAAGTGCTGTGAAAGAAGCCCCGGCAGCTCAGTTAATTCACTTCTTAACCTCATGTTTGTAACCTCTTTTTGGAATCTCACAAACAAACAAAGCAGGAGGAACGATCAAATGATTAAAGAGAGTGTCAGCAAAGTGCATTATTTCTTCCGTGTCCCACCTAAATCAACGCTCACGCTCTTGGAATACGCTCGGTCTTTATCACAGAGGACATCTTTGTCACGGCGGCGGACACACGTCTAGAACTGCAACTAAAAGAGCAAGCGGGAATCGAACACACGAAGACGTGAGCGGCACTGAAATGGTCGCCGGCTGTTTGGCAGTTGAGAGATGCTCTGAAGATCTTTGGTTGGAGACTTTCATGACAAGCAACATCTGAGCAGAAACATGAGCAGACTCGCTGATAACGGGAGGAACGCAAATACAGTCTTGCAGTGACTCAAACATTTTCTGTTCCAGATTGTGAAGATGTCTCGCTTAACACATCAGTGGGAAATGCAGCGGCTATCGAAAGTCTACACACCCCTGTTTGAATGCCAGGTTTGTGTGATATTAAAGCATACGCCAAGCATAACTTTTAATTTGAGAATAATCGAATTAACCAAACGATACTAAACAAAAGTAGCAGCAATATGTAGTAAGTTATCAGACTAATGATTTTTTTTGTGACAATACTAATCGTCAAAGGTTTTGTCTTGGAATTGTTATTTCAGTGTGGCCGTCCTCACGTTGTTCAATTATTTCTTCAACTTCTGAAGAGCTTTATACTTTTGACATCCCTGTCCTAATTTGATTTCCCGCCATCATTTAAAGCATAAGTACTACGATTACACGAGTGCTCATTCCCAACACAATCTGAAGTGGCAAAAAAAAATCTCCCGATCAGCAACATGAGTGGGCCATTTCGGAGCTAATTTTACAAGTATTTAAATAGCTTTCCTTTGTGAAACTTATTGTTAATGTGTTCGACTCGAGCTTTTGCCGACCTCAGACAGTCATGATTGGAATTAGTGACGTTGTCTGTTATTGGTCATTGCGCGTCCGAGCCGATATTACACTGCTGGGATGAAAAGAATGGCGAGTGTTGCATCGAGAATCTGCGTGATCGTAATATCCAGGAAATGCCACTTCAACAAAAAACTGCATGACTCCAAAAGTGAACTACAGCTTTGAGGGCAAAGCATTCTTGTCCAATTCCATCCTGTCTTGTTTTACATTCAAGAACCTCTTTCTGACTTTATCCTTCAACTCCTCTGCTGTCAGTCCTGATTAGCGCCCCTTTGTTGCACTGTATTGTAGAAACTCTCCATTATTCTCCCAGAATGAAGCCTGTTAAATTTTCAAATGGACACTTGTTGGAGTGTCAATCACAAAGATATCACCCCCCCTCACCAAAAAAAAAAAACCTCAGAAGCTGTTCTGTAGTGATCATTCTTAAATTGGTGGAATCAGCATTTTAAGACTCCCGTGTGCTCTTCTAGAATGAACTCTCGGAGGAGGCGCGTAGGAAATATCGGCATCATAAAACAAATATGAAGGAAATATAACAGGAATGTGGCGATAGAGTACAACACACAATCTTTCACAAAACATTTTTCTGGATTGGAAAACAGTAGTAAGAATATAAGTCAAAACACAATGTCTGACCAAAAAGCAAGAATCAATTACAGTTTTTAAACCGTTAGCAAGATTCAAACGTAGCCTCACTTCGCTACAACGTATGGTAATTGAATGACGTGATTATGAAAGTGAATTGTTGTCACAGAGAACATAACAAAATAGCAGCGCTAGTAGTGCTACGCTAGCATTAGCACTGTTAACTCGCTAGCTTGGTAGCTACTTTGGTAGCATGACTTGCTCAGAATTGATTTAGCAATTTCTTTAAACACTGCATAGCCATTTTCATTTATTGTACTTGCCTTTTAATGGTGTTCCTGTTTCAGTTATCAAGGGCTTGATAGTTTTAATTGCGTATTATGAATCATTGCTCACTCATTGTGGAGTGCCATCCTGTGAGAGAGCAAACGGGACAAAAGGGGGAAGTGACAGGCGGATGAGAGAATTGCACTACAGGCCACAGAGGAGGAATGAATAATGCATTTGTCACAATGGTGTAACTTTGTAGAATGACAGTGATCAAAGTCGTCTCAGGCAAGACTGCTATTAAGAAGGGAGCAAGATTAAAATGGCTGAGCGAGTGGAAAAGCCAACACCACAGGAGGAGACGGCTCCTCCGTACCCTTGACACTTTCTGTCATAACTCGTTTCACATTTACACTTTTGCCCCCTCTCACCATCAACCCTTGCCACCAATCCTGCCTTTATAAAGAGCTTTGATAATTCACTTTGGAAATGATATAACTGCTTTCCAGAATACACCTCTTCTCTTGCGTGTTAGAACCCCCCCGACTCCAAAAAAAGACTTCCATCATCTGTTTGTCTTTGCACAGTAGATGGAAAGGCACACAAACACACTCGCACGCAAACACACAGTCACAACAGACGCCTCGTCTCTGCCGTATTGTATTTGTAAGATAACTGGGTGTGGGCGTCTGCAAAACAGCTCATTTTGCACCGGAGTCAAAATCCATCTATCAGCGCTTTCGGCCGAGAAGGACGCATCGCGTCGTAAGCCACCCGCTCTCTGTCCGTGGGATGGCGGAGCTGCGCCAGGCCGACGCTCGCTTATCTGCCGCCTCCCATTTGATGTGCGCCATTGAGATCAATGAGCAACTGTCAACCTCTTTTTGCTCGGAAGGCAGAGGCAGTGCAAGATCTGCCGGTTGCCTGAATGATGTCCAATTGGGGACGGTAGATGATTATTAGACTGACTTGACAAAGTAGAAACCATTATTCAGGCCATAATAGTTGTATTTGATTTTTTCTTTATGTATTTATTATATATTTCAGATGGCATTCAGCCAACAGTGTTTGAAAGCAGAGACCGTGGCTTGATAGATTTTATTTCCTTTTATGTAGCCTCATTTTATGCAAGCAGTTTATTTTACGCTCTTCTTTATGGTACGCAAAATTTACATTATTATTATTTTTTCTTTTTGGCTAAAAAAAAATTGCTTGTGGCAGGATTATTATTGGTGATGAAAGGCAAATTCTAAAATCATCTTAAAGTGCCATTACAAAAACAATAGTTAATTAAAACTACATTTTGTTTGGATAATATTTGAAAATATCCATGAATCCATAACTTGAATCCAGCTATAAAGACATCAATGTCTACATCATTGCTGATGCCTGTCGTGTGTATTTGATTGATCACCCCCCCCCCCCCCCCCCCGCCATCCGTTAAGGGAAAACGACCCAAAAAGCAGGCTTGCGCAGCAAACAAACCCAACCAGCAGGGATGCTTCCTTCCGTGATGCTTCCTAAATCACAGCAGCCTTTGTTTGCCCATGTGCTGGGCTGTACGCTTTGAGGAAAATGACTTCACGGGGCATGCAAGGGGCATCAAATAATTGCGGCGCTCCAGGCAGAGCCGCTAGGACGGAAATAAAACAAGTGCTCTCCGCTCTAAAAATAAGCCCGTTCACACCAGGATGCGGGCTTGTCGGCTGTTTGATGAGAGAGGCCACGCACGGCACATAAACTGTACAGCGCAACCACGCAAGCCTTTCTCTCTATCAATATGACACATGGACCGTGACTTTCTTTTTTTTTTTCTTCTCCCATCTCGCTCACAAAACAGTTCACACCTTGCGCAGGCAGTCCTCTTCAGCGATTGAAATTCCACAACACACACACACGCGCGCCGGCTATGCGCATACTTACATTTCGCGCATGCATCGGAATCAAATTAGCTATTAGTGACACTTTTTAATACTTCATAACGAGGATATCCCCCTGAAGCCCTTGTTACCTAGCAACCGCAATTGGAACACGCGGCATCCGGATGTTGCACAGATCCCATACTTAATGTAAATGTCGAGCTATTCTAAGTACAGTATGCATTCCATATAGGAAGGGTTTAATTCTTAATTGCAGTTTTCAGTAAGCACTGGATTGAAAGGCACTTTGACTCCGTCTGTCTCCTTCAACGGCGTCCTTGGATTCGTGTCTTTGGCCGCCGTGTCTGTGTCTCTTCTGGCACCGGGCTGAATATTTCAAGAGTTGTTAATGTGTTCCATTTGTTACCTTGCTTGTAAACAGTCTTGGACTCTTCCCCAGGTAGTCGGGTGTTCGAATGCTGCCAAAAAAGCAGTTGAGCGTGCGCAAATGCTAAGCAAAATGAATTGCTCCTGACACCAGCGCCGTTTTTTTTATTTGGCATGTTTCTTTGCTCTTTTTGTTATCATCTAGTTGCAGCGGTTTGATTTTGCAAGTAAACATGCACAGCTGTTAGCATAGCCTTACAAAAAGAGGATTTGAAATTCTCGCTAAATTTATAGTCGGCTGCTCAATTATTAAATAGTTTTTTTGGGGGGGGGGGGTTGTTCTGATCCCATCACGTGATTGGTAAATCGTAATCGGCTGCAAAAGACATTTATATATATATCGTTAAAATTTGGCAAGGCTCCCAACAACACTTCTCGGTAGTGTGTCAAATTTACAAGGCCTATTTATTTTCCCTTTACAAGGACTTTAAAGCAACACGTGGATTGTCCAGTGTTTTTCCTGATGTCTATATCAAATAAATAAACAAACAAACAAATAAATATATTGACGAGCACATCCATTAGTTGAACAGCCCTCAACATGCAATTCATGATGCACTAGCTAGCCCCTCGCATGCATTTTTGATGTTCTAGAAAAATAGAGCAGCAGCCTCGACTTTGCTTTGCCGCAAGAATCCAGCCTCCCGTCGACACTCACAATCAAGCCGCGGATTTTGTAAAATGTCGCAAGACACTGTTTGCATTCTCCTCTCAACGTCTTCTGTCGAGGTCATGTAGGCGCCAAAGACTTGCTTGTAGTCAAATATCAATACTGGACAAGGGAAAGAAAATGAGCTGATGATTTTGAAGTAACTCATTTTTTGTTCTCACCTCCAGTCAGATGAAGTTCATTAAAACGTAAATTTGAATAATCTATCGTTCGGTTATCTTAGTAAATACTGTTGTAGCGCTTAAGCACATCAATAGGTTCCTCGTTAAGTGGGATGAATTGCAGTCTTTCCAATGCGGGAAAAACAACAAAGGAACTCTTTCTCTGTCTAGACATTTGATGAAGTCGATTAGAAAGCATGTGAGCAGCGAGGCTGTGTAAGCATAGCAGTTAATTATCGCTCGCTAAAACTTGCTTTTTACCCTTCTTCGATTTCCCCTTGTGTCACTGTACGTCATTAGCATACTAAAAAGTAAATGGAGGCAAACATTCATAATTGGGATCCAATGGAAAATAGGCGTCTTTGTGCCAGTGAAGTTTTGGCTTCGCAAGGCTACATTCAATTATGGGCTGCTTGTCAGCTGGAATAAATCATTCTTTCCGTGTAATGTTTAATACAGTCAGAAAGAAAAGTTTGACTGCCAAAAGTCTTCTCATGTGGGACAACTAATGACTTGGCTGACTGGGCGTTGTTGCCTTGTCATGAAATGTCACCGTCCATCATCATTGAAAGGAGAAGAAAGTTTTCCGGGGGAAAGCGAGAAGATTAAATGAAATAGAAATTAATGACAATGAAAAGTGGATGTATGTTTTGTAACCTCGGGCCGCAGCCTGTATACTTGAGGGAATGAAGCGTCAAATGTTCTGCCTGCTTGTATTTACGCTGACAGTGAAGTGTGAGGGCAAGCGTCCCCTCAAGGACAAACATTCCGGAACACTATCTGGAAAGATGCTGCTGTCCAAGCTGACTGTCACACCTCTTCACTTTGTTGTCTCCTTGTGGGAACACGTGTAATGCAGGTGCCACTCAGCCAGGAGGAAATTTGAAAGCTCAGCGATGATGAATAAATCCGTTTTTTTTTAGCCTGCTCTTTCCAGTGACCAAAAACATCTACTACTCATGTGGAATGAAAGACAAAGAGGTTTTTCAGAGGGGAAGTAAAAGTAAACAAGTGAAATAATGTGGTTGTAAAAGTGTGCACTCCCCTTCAAAGTGAAATAATCTGGTTGCAAAAGTGTGCACACCCCTTCAAAGTACGATGTGGCTGAATAAAGTTCAGCAGTTCTATTCGGCTTTAATAAACGACTTTCGTTCATAATAAACAAAGATTATTATAATTAATGACAATTAACAGAATAACTCAAAGCGATGATTTCAGATACAAGCATTTCAGTTGTGAGCCGGGTCACGGAAGAAATTAAACTCGTATCACAAGGCGCTACTGGACTGAGATACGTATCACTTCCAGTCAAACTTTGTTTTCGAGATGTTTTTTTTCTCTACTCAAGTTTTCATCGCTGTTGCAGGCGATGCTGTGTCATCATCGTTTGAATTAATCACCCTGGCTCAGCTCAAAATATGCTTACCATCTGTTTCATTTTATTCCAGTGCCCAGCTCATGGCTCATGTTTAATGCATCTGTGCTAATGGCATCATCTATGTGCGGCACAATGGCTGTCTGTGCATGTGCGGAGAAAAGGAGGGAGCCAAACCTTGCTTGTCTGAATGCCCTCAAAAACATCATCAAATCATTTGCTCCGCTGCTCCCAAAATTGGAAATTACCGTGAATAATAGCGATAAAAAGTCTTACATAATTTGACAAACATTACAACTGCACCTCATTGTCATCAAGGCGGCACAGTTAGCAGCTAATTTGATCAAATTAGAAGAGTATTTATAATCTATTAAAATCATGTGCATGGCGGGGTCAAGAGCGACTCACTCTCATGTGATTATCCCCTCGAGTGATGTACGAGGGACATATGGAAGAGGAATACGTAATCGGCCTTTGTGGCACATTTGCTCACATATAGGCTATTGCTACTGTACCTTCGCCCATACAATATGAATGGCATATAAAACATGCACATGCTCATACAATGTGATGGATGCACATTCCATGTACGGGCATCAAAATTTCATGAGACCAAATCAAGCGCTGAGCAGAATTTCAAGAACATCAAGCTTCAGCGTGTATGCTCGTTTCTGAACTGATAACAATGTCTGTATTGGAGGGGACGACGATTAATCGATTATAAAACTGATAATCGTTTTCATCATCTTGTAGAGTCCTTGTTTAATTTAAAATAGTTGAGAGAGAGAGAGCTAGAGCGCTAGAGAGAGAGCGAGAGCGCTAGAGCTACGTAGCTTTGCTGAAAGTCTGTTTACCTTAATGCTAGCAAATAATGCTAAACACAATAAATGAAACTGCATTTATGTGGAAGTGTTTTAATACTTTCCAACAACACATACGTATATTATTTATCCTTTGCGGAAATTGAAAAAAATTGCTGCTTCTTTTTGAGTCAGTAGTGAAACTCTTCATGTGTCTTTGCATATGTCTGCATAATGTCGCCCCCAGGTGGCAAATGCAGGCATAGCAGAAAACTGCTCACCCGTGACCGAGACGATAATGAGAAGAAATGCTCCAGCAAACGGATGAATCTGCAATTGCGTTATTAAAACTGCCATCGTCATCATGTATTTCAAATTATCGTCGACTATATTCACACCTAAATAGATGTGTTTGTAATTGTGAAAAAATGCCGACTAAAGACGAGCAGCAGTGTTGGGGCCCACATCAAATGGCTCCAGCTTTGAGGAAGATGAGAGACCGGCATATCGTCTTAATCTGTTGCTCCCAGAAAAGGCCTTCAGGACTACTTTAATCACCTTGCTGTGTGTTCTTGCTGCTGACTGGCACTTTCTCCTCACATTTTCTCCTCTCCTATGAAGATGGCCTTGAAAGTTGGCACCTGAACAAACCGAGGTGGTCCTTTAACACAAACAGTGTCCAGCCCTAGCTAATTATTTTAAGTGACTTATGGCAGCTTTTTGGTGTTTAAAATAATTTTATTTACTTTATACAATTATTCCTAGGAGTTCACACATTGTTTTTAAATTAACTTTATTTGTCACCTATAGGTGGCGATGTTCTACTTCACATATACGAATTGCAAGCAGAAGTAGTAGAAGAAGAAAAGCTAGCAAATTATATAACTTTTCGGAGAAGGTACACTGCCAAATAATACCGAATATTTCTCATATTTTTGTTTTATGACTTAATTTGTGAACTTTGAGTGTGTTTACTTTTACTCGGGTGTGATTTGGGAGAGTTTTCGGTCAAGTGGAGATTTTTATAAGACGTTGGTTTGTTGACTTAGCTTAGTGGCTAAGTGGCCGCTAACGAGACAAGATGTCCCCCCCCCCCCCACAGAAAAAGCCCCAACGAATTCCAAGAGGTTAGTTGATGCGACAGAGGATTAATGCTGCATCATCCTCTGGATTACTACTTGACTGCTGCTTTGGAACATTTTGTTCACGGTAAGAATCCCAATAAAGAGTAGAAAAAAAACTCAACCTAACAAAATTCCTGAAAACATTTATTTTACAAAATACAAAACGAGGGAAAGCAACAGTGCTAACTAGCATTAGCATGTGTCTTTTTTGTGGTCATTCCTAGTCATGTGATCTCAAATTATTATCCAACTTTAGTAGAGTATTACCTTAAAAAAAAATGTTGCTAAAATTCCAACTTGTTTGACCTTTAGGCTGTCCGACATTGACGGTTCCGCAGGACTGAACATCCACTAATTACATCGCAAGCTAACATTATTCTCAGCACTAATCAGTCCCTCAGCAAAACTACACAAATGCACTCAGAAATTTTTCGGTACTAAGTCGTGAGTCAATGAATGTTATGGGGGTGTGGGCGGCGTTGCAAAATATTAATTAGACATATTTTTGCACAGAATCTTATCTCAATGCGGTATTATCAGTGTCACCTAAGTGACACTAAAAAGTGATTAAGCATGCAAGATGATTGCGACCAAAAGGGAACGGCACACTCTGTTAACATATTTTACCATCCAAGACATTTACAAACGTATAAAGTCACGCCATTTCACCTCAACTACGATCTTTCTACGCACAATGCGTTTTGGTACTTTATCACAATGCCTTATGCTTCTGGCAGTGGTGTTACTTTTTACAGGATGGCTGATTAATTCAGCTTCCGAGCGCTGTGTGGTAAGACTCAAGTCTGCCAGATGGGAGTCAACAGCATCTTTTTTTTTCTCCTTTTACCCTGATGGAAAGGCTCCAGAGAGAAACAGCTGAATGGAACGAGGCAGAAAGAATGGCTGAGTAAGGGGGAAGAACAAGAAAACCACAACAAAAAAATGTTGAGAAGATGTTGGATGCTGAAAGTCAAGTGCCAATCAGCAATACAATACAATACAAAACAACTTTATTTATACAGCTGCATCTGTAACAAAGCTTTAAAGTAAAGCAGTGCCAATTAGCCTGATATGTAGCTTAGCGGCTAGCCTTTCCCGACAACGTCCTCAACAAGCAATATCGCAATTTCACAAGGCAGCGGGAGTCACAGGCCACCCCCGGAGAATATATACTGTCTGTCAAGCGAGTGATGAGGAGCCTTTAAAGGGTCATAAACCTCACAGCCAGACTCGGGGAACAACAATATACATGATTCATCACCAGCAAATTCTGGCTACTTCACCTGCTTAGCTCTCAGGCCCCCGATGCACTCCTGTCTTTCAGCGCGATGTGCCGCATAATTGCACTGGAACGCGCTGTAATTCTCCGGCTCGGCTGAGCGAGGGCGGAGGGCATTGCTTTTGTGTCACATCCGCACGCGCGAGTCGCACTCGGGGGGGTTTTGTCGTGACACCGAGGTCACGTTATGAAATGTTCATTTCTTAAAACCGCAGTTGGTGGAAAAAAGCCTTCCTTGGACTTGTGTTGCAATTCATTGTTTTGTCACATGAATTGCCTCCTGCCCGCACGAAAAGAACAGCGCAGCATAAATCTTTTAACAAAACTTACATGGAAATTGCGAGGCAGATTATTAAATGTGCCCATGAGATGGGGAAGTATACTGTACAGTACATTGAAGAGGCGTTGCTAGGAAACGCTGCTGCCGGATGAGTCAATGAGACTCCAAGAGGGGCTACAATGGAGCAGACCGCCAAGCGGCATCAGCAGCAGCAACAGCAGCCGCACATTCATCCCAGGCTGTGGTCATTGCAGTTGTGCTAATTAACATCTTGTCAGTGAAAGGCAGGGTCGGCTTGTTTCACTTGCCCGCCCACCCATTGAAATCATTGCATCTGCACTGAAATGATGAATCTGGACCATAAGACGACAGTGGTGGTATATTAGTCAACTCCACTCAACTGTTTGATTGAGGGCTGTGCTTTAGCCAAGGGCTCGAAGGCGATTCAAAATCAATATGTATCCTGATAGACACGTGACTGAAGGCAATAGAAAATGCATTTCACGGTCATTTCCAAACACGAACGTTACGCAGCTAAACCAACGAAGAAGTGTGCACATGTGCCGTACTGACGTGGAAGAAGAGAGTGGCGTAAAAGAACTTCCTACTAGAATGCTATTTGTTAGCTTGTTTGCTGTGTTTTGTGTTGTGTGTTAGCATTAAGCTTGCAGACTTTCCTAAGGCAAAGTTCAACCGGGGCCCAATTCAGCTGCTTGCTAGCTTGCAAGTCGGTTCACTCGTATCTCAAAGCGGAGCCAGAGGAGGAAAGTTGACAAGAAGGCGAAAAGACATTGTGAGAGACAACGTGAGACAACGACAGACTCGCGGGAAAGGTCAGCGGGTTGTCACATTTGGTAAAAGACCGTGCTCGACCCTTCCCTTGTCGCTTGGTCAGTTTTGAAATTGTACGTCTCTCATATAAGTGTCATCCAAAAAAAGAAAATGTCATGCCAGAGAGTTGCATGTTCACACGCTAATAATTCTCCCGCACACACTCGCAGGCACACATAGTCGAAGACATAATGAGGTGCTAATAACGAGACGCGGCGCTCTCGTCAGACGAGCCCTGTCAGGTGTAGACGATTTCCCATTCTGACGCCGAGTGCGGGCCGCCGTTCACAGCAGGGAAGTGTTTCTCGGCTTCCTGCATAATCCCCCTCGCTGCTCCCACTGTAAACCTGCTGTCGATTCGACATCCACCATAAATAATTCACGTGACATTGGGGAGAATCAGTATGTGGAAGTAGCTTGTGAATTGTTCGACACATCCCGATGTTGACACCAGTACAAATCCATAGTGTACTTTGTGTACTTCTTTTCATTTTCTGTGATAAAGCCACAAAAAAATTGAAATAAAACATAATTGTTTTAATGAAGCTAGAATTAATGGCATTTAAATATAGTAACAAATGTATGTGTGTGGTTTGCTGTAGCATGTAAATAACTACACTGCATCAGATTGCCAATCTTAGAAACACCTCCTGGTATGAGTGCAGTGTTGTTCTAGGCCGTTTTTATAGGAATAGGAACAGAATATCAATTTTGTGATTGATCACATCATTATCGCTCGAGGTACAGTGTCGACACAATGTCGAAATGTGTGAGTGCCCTCTTCATGACGATTCAGATATTTCTTTGTTAATGGAATTGAGGAGTCAATTTGTTTTAACAGAGCCATTATTATTATTATTATTATTATTAAAGTTGTTGGTCCCACTCTGTTTACAGCTGCTCATCGATTTCCATACATATTAAACTATTGCAACTTAACCGCATCCATCATCGTCTCAATTCGTCTCTAATCCATTTTCATCTTTTGACTAGTTTGCATATGATTATGACAACACTGCGCTCTGTTGGTGAAATGCTCTTATCACAAGCATCGCCGCCATCTTGGTTGGATTAAAAAAAAAAAAGCGTGGAACTTCGTCGGAATTTTGATGTCGATTTAGAGAACCCTTGCGACCTTACTAGTGAATTTTTTTTTGTTTTCTTGACCAGACTTTCTGTGCTCAGGTTCAAGTGGCCATTCCAACCAGATTTGGCATTTTGGCAGACTACAATTTGGGGAAAATCTTGGCACGTTGCTGCTTTGAAAGGCGATGTCAGGTAAAAAAAAAAATAATAATCCACCTATTTTAAGCCATCTCAGTGGGCAGCCATTTTTTTTACTGCACTTGCTGTCTACTGAAAATGTCTCCTTAATGGGTTTAAACTTCATCACGTAATGTGCTGCTCGGTTGACCAACTATTTTTTTTAGTTGCCCACATTGAAGTTTTTCACTTTATTGAGTATTTGCTGTGATTGAATTATGATTTTTTTTAATGGCCCACATCAACCCCCCCCTCCCCCAAAATGCCTGAATGTAATTGCTCATCAGTTTGCACAGATGATCCTGGAGGCTGTGAGTCAAGCTACTGTCTAAGTTGACAAGCTGCAGCTGTCCCTCACATCAAATCCATTGTAGCAACATGACAGCTTTATCATCATGTCAGAGCCCTGCAGGCAGGTCCCACCTCGCCCACTGTCAGGGTCCCATCACCCTCGACTCGGAGCTGGTCAGTCGCATGCATTGTATATATAAACAAAGGAACATTCACATGCACACCAATGCACAAAAGGCTGTGATTTGTAAAAAATGAAATGAATGAACTCATAACTGTGTGGCAAATCTGCTAAGCACTCGACACTGTGTTGCCTCTTAGCTTGTCTTATTAAAGTAAACTTGATTGTACCCTGCAAGCCACTGCAGTCAGTACTGGAGGTTATAATGCCCCCTGGTGGTGATTGGCCTGATCTGCAGAGTCATTCATGGTGTTGAAAATGGATGGAGCTCAGTGCATTTGAATGTCCAAAATGTGTCTGCAGCACTGCAGTTTATTATTTGTCCACTAGGTGTCAGGGTCTTCCTGCAGACTATACAGGTCGCACATGCACACTTCGTTGGTCTGAAAAAAATTGGTTATTTGATCCAAGTAATCTTTTTAATGTTTGTTTACATTTCTATACCTACGAGGTACACTGACAAGAATCACTGCGTGTACTTGTTTGTTGTGGAATGCAGAAAGCCATTTTTACAAAAAAACTTAAAATATTTAGTTGAATTTTCCTACTATTCGGGTGAACTTTGTTTCAAAGTAGGTCATGGTGGTGAAATGTGGAGAGAATTTTTCTTTTTTTAACAGGCAGTTCATTGTGTAAAAAAGTTTCACGACCTTTGGTGTGCGTAAAATCAATTCGGGGGTGTTGTTCGTTGCGTCAGTCTCCAAAAGAGGGCGACATTACACTTGCAACCCGGATTCTTTCCAACTGCACACCACCTCGAGACTTCCTCATGTGTCTCATGTAAAGTCACTTGAGATTACTTCATGCATTTCTGATTTGGTCACCAGATGACCACGTATGTTCCCGTTTGACGTCGCTGTAATTTCAGTATGACAACGCCTTCACCTTTGCATTATTTGCTAACGACACATTATTTTTGCTTTCAGTAAAGACAACAATTCTGAAGTAATATTAGATGCACACACACAAGAAGGTGAAAAGAAAAAAAATGTGAGATTGTAGCGTGGCTTTGCTGGCTCCTCGCTGCCTGCTTTTCGATCTGGTCCCGGCGGCGCGAGTTAGCCCTAAGCCGCTTTCGCCCCACGCAGCCCCTGCATTCACCAGCATTCACCTAAATCTGTCACACAGATTTGACACTGCGTCACTTGGAGTGCACAAATGACATGTATATAATGTGCAATATTGTGCACATTTACAGCCCGGAATTCCCTCAGAGCATGAACTGTTCTTTTGTTTTTCATCATGTGTTTGCACCCCCACCCCGCCCCCCATGACCATTCCTTCTTGTTGCAGAAAATACACCTCACATATTATCTAATCTTTTTTGTTGTTGAATAATGCACATTTTTATTTAATCTATCTATTTATATATTTTTGGCCAAAGTTCAGCAGGTGCAAGAAAGGGGGAGATTGAGTGCCCCCTCATCCCTGGCTTACTTGCTCCCCTCGTTCAGCGTCTGCTCTGTCGCTTTTCTTTTCCGGATAAAGTGGGAGAAACTGGCACTCGCTGGCAACTCAGAAGGATTTTCTCCCACTCTCCAGCCCAAGTGGCTTTTGTCCATTTGCACAGCACAAAGCTTGTTTGGGCTTCTGTCACCGCTTTCAAAATTGACACCATACAAATGAGGACATATTATGATGTTGTTGTGTACAAATATCATAGAGTTTTTTTTTTTCTTCCCTACCTTCTTTTAACAGAGTTGTTTTTGTCTCCTGCAGGCTGCGGAGGATAATTATGATTCACTTCCAGTTGTAAATGAGCAGTCATGGACGTCCCCTCCTTTGGGAATCTTCAGCCCTTTGCAAAGAAAATAGAGGTTAAAAATCTGCTAAATGAGTTTGCAGCAACCGAGATCCTTCTCTTCCACAGGTAATGAGTTTGATTAATTTTTGACCTTTGGAAAACTTTGCCGAGCTTTTTGGGCCGCTTCTTGTAGTTTTCCAAAGCTAGCGCAGTTAAACGATGTCTTTTGTCGGGTTTCACACGGAGACCCTGAACGAGGTGCTTTGGTTCACACGGAGAGACCAACGCAGATATTTCATGTGTTAAAAATTATGTATAAAAATCTGATATTGTTTGTTGAAAAAAAATCTATGTATTACTTGTTTGTAAAAAAAATACATGGAGGAGGATCAAGAAAAAAATAATCAAATATTAAATCTAAATCGCAATATTAATTTGGGGGTTCGTTAGGTTATTTTAAAGAATTGTCCCACCCCATGGGAACATACATAAATAATCATAATAAGAAAATGACAGGGTTTGGATTGTTGAGGCCAGCGAGTATACCTACATAATGCGCACTTCTTTCAGAACTCCAAAGAAAACTTTGTGGTCCACAAATAATCCAGCGGGCGATGCTTATTTTACCCCAAACAGGTGTTTAGAGATTCCATCCGAGATAAATCATGATTTGTAAACTTTACCGTAGACAGCGGTGACAGCTTTCCCTGTATAATGTAGAAATATGGCAAAGGTCTTAAGAGGAGCTGTGATTTAGAGCCCAAGGATGCGGCGTGTCTCCCTTTCGGAGGAGGCCCTCCCTCCCGCCTTTGATTTAATTCTCTCCTCGCGCTATTAAAAAGGCCTTCCGCTCCTCTCACCGGGTGCACTTCGCTGTCAGAAGTGGCACAAAATCATTCGTCATTGCCGCCCGCGTGTAGCCAGCGCCCGCCACTACGGCCTTTCGCACTGTATATTTCTCCATTATTGATTATGTGTGTGTGATGCTGGGAGAAGTACAAAGATGGCTACCCGCTTGTGTCCAGGTTTAGGCTGAAAGGGGTGGGGTGATCTAAATTTCCCTGTCTGTGGAAATACGATGGTACCTTGACTTAAGAGTTGGCATTACTTTTGTATTCAACTATTCCACCTTACCTCCGTCTAAAGTTTGCTAGCTTGAGAGTTAGCATTACTTTTGTATTCAACTATTGCACCTCGCCTCTGTCTAAAGTCTCCTAGCTTAATGCTAACAGCACAAAATGGCTTAGATGCGTTAACATAAACTCGCATCAATGTTCTGGCGATTAAAAACCATTCAAGAACTGACAGAATGTTTAAACACTGGTCGTAGAAATAGTGCCGTTAATCACAGCAGTAACATTAGCCTATAGCGTTATTTTTTTATTGCTTTCAGAAAAACCGAATCAATAATCCTAATCAAATGGACTGTCGTGCCCGTGTGTGTATTGCAGCTATTTTGTGCGCAAAACTGAACTGGCCATGAATGTCAGCGTCCCCCTTTGTTGTTTAATTTATTTTATTTTCAAAGTTGAGGGAGGTGTCCTTGCTGTGAGAGCTTGCCATTGATGTGGTTATAGTTAGCCCGCTCTCCCGCCGTGCTGGTCTGCAGGAGAAGAGCCTTTCGCTGCTTCATTTGCCCACTGCCGTCGCACTCGTCGTCTCACTCGGTCAGTCGGCCGGAATTTTCTTCTTTTTTTTTTTTCTCTGCAAGATGATGAAGAGCTCAAAGACTGTACGAGCGCGAGGGTGTCAAGAGTCACACTTACTCAGGCTCAAACGCTTAAAGGCCTTGGGTCCAATTTCAATTTTTCTTTACCTTACTCGCATGCACCTCCTAAACAGATGGATGACAACAATATTTTTATATGGACAAATACGTATGTGCTGTTAAAATGTCCATAATACAATTCTCAATGCATGTATATTGATTTTGCTGTCTATACTTTTCGCCGTAACTTTGAATGAGTTTTGTTCTCTTATCTCCTAAAACTGAAAAAGTTTTCCATTCACCCCCCTGTTTATGATGAAGCCCCTCGCTCAAAACACCGCTCGCTGGCCCTGGTGTTGTTTTATCACCTCTGCATCTGTGTGTGCCGCACGCAAGTGAGGCGGGCCTCTGAGGGCTAGCGTGCGGCTCTCGGCAGGCTTTGTACAGGATGAAGAATTCCTAATCCTCAAACAGACTTAAATTCCACCAGAAAGTCTCTTGATCCCGAATCCACTCATTTTCCTCAAACGCGTACGGGGCGAAAATCCGCGATTTCAATCTGCGACGGGCGGCCAACGACGCTAAAGTCGTGGCAATCGCTGGCTGTGTTTGGGCTGCGACTCGGCCGCACTCGGAGTTATATGAGAATTGTGTTTGTTCTGCGCTTTGGCTTCACCCACGCAGCGCCGCCGCGTCTCTATTTGGTGGCGTATATTTCATCATGTTTGTCTTGCCGTGTTTGTCGGCTCATATTTGAGCCGAGGGTTCCTATTAAAACTAAACAGCGTATCAGAGGAATATTGCCACTGTCAAAAGCGCATTTGCGGCGTCGAAGCAATTTAGTCGTAGCGTCGTTTTCCGCTCCTTGCGCTCTTTCTGTTTACTCTCCTTGCTCATGTTTCATATATTCCCATTTCATATATTGCTTTTCTCATCCGAATGGATGCATATTCACTTTTTCGATATATCACAATGAGGCTTTGTCTGCTTCGTTACCAGAATCAAAGCAGCTAAACTTGTTTTGGCTTGTCTTGTATTATTTTCACTTTTTAGCTAGATGATAAGCCGGAAACTGATGCTTTTTGAGGCAGGTTATCAAAGTAGTTTAAATTAATTACCGTATTTTTCGGACTAAAAGTCGCTCCGGAATATAGGTCGCATTAGCCATAAAATGCACAATAACGTGAAAAAAAACATATATAAGTCGCTCCGGAGTATAAGTCGCATTTTGGGGGAAATTTATTCGACAAAATCCAACACCAAGAACAGACATGAACGAGCAACAACAGGCTAAACGATAGGTATGCTAACGTGACATAAACAGAAACGAAGAGCTGAGAACGGGCTTGACGTAACATTCAGAGCTATTCAAATAACTATTACATAAATAACACGTTTATAAAACCATCTGTGTCACTCCAATTCATTAAATCCATCGATCATCCTTTATGTCAACAATGGGTGCGCGCCGCTGACGGCGCTTGCACTTCAAAATATTCCACAGGCCCATATAACGACATATAATTTATATATCAAATAACTATTATATAAGCAATAATATTATCAAACCATCTGTGTCACGCCAAATAATTAAATCCATCGATCAAATTCCTCGTCCTTTGTCAACAACGCCGCACGTGCGCCCTGACATCAGCCTCGTCATTATTCCACAGATCTAGTATATAACTATATTGTAGCGTTAACAAAGTACAAGGACCCAAGCACCGGCGTGGACTTCCAGGCGTGTGGCGGCGTGGACTTCCATCCCTGGAGGTGGCACTTCCAGCCACGGAGGTGGAAGAGAGCTCCATAGAATAGGACCGGGCGTGCGTAAAAGCCATGTCCGAGCCCCATCCACCGTCCCCGGACAGCCATCCGGCCGAGCGCCGGCTCCCGACTTCCATCCACGGAGGTGAAAGAGAGCTCTATAGAGTAGGACCGGGCGTGCGTAAAAGCCATGTCCGAGCCCTATCCACCGTCCCCGGGCAGCCACCCGGCTGAGCGCCGGCCCCCGACTTCCATCCACGGAGGTGAAAGAGAGCTCCGTAGAGTAGGACCGGGCGTGCGTAAAAGCCATGTCCGAGCCCCATCCACCGTCCCCGGGCAGCCACCCGGCCAAGCGCCGGCCCCCGACTTCCATCCATGGAGGTGAAAGAGAGCTCCGTAGAGTAGGAGCGGGCGTGCGTAAAAGCCATAATAGTTTTTCAAACCTTCTGTCACTCCAAATCCTTAAATCCTTCAAAGTCTTCATCCTCCGTGTCACTTACAAACAAAGCCGCTAATGATGCCGGTCGTACGTGGGGCCCTTCGTCATCTTCGTCATCCCGTGATTGAATCTTTGTCCTTTATGTAAACAACCGCCACGCCGCGCTGCTGACGTCACTTGAAATTCAAATACAGTAATCCCTTGCTACATCGCGGTTTGTTTATCGCGGTTTCATTTTTATTTTTTATTTTTTTTTGGAAAATTTATGAAAAAATTCACATAAGTCGCTTCTCAGTATAAGTCGCCCCCCCACCCAAACTATGAGAAAAAATGCAACTTATAGTCTGAAAAATACGGTAATTAAAAATAAAAAAAATCTGAACTTCATATGTTCTAGTAGGCTTTTTCCTTCTTAATTAGGCATTTTTATGGCAGGACTGTGTTGACTTTATATCCACTATAAATAGTTCTCAAAGTCATCCATATTGTTGTAATGTTTTTTTTGTTGTGGCAGCACAAATCTATTCTCATAACTCATGTTTTGTTTCCGTACCATGCTGTGCCATTACAATTTCTGAAAACCCTAAAAAGTAATTACTCTCAAATCCACCTTTATGGAGATAAGAAGCTCCATAGCATGTTTTTATTGCCACACACAGTAAGTGACAATTAATACCATAAGTACCGGCTATGGATCCACCATCCACCTGTGGATGAGTAAATCAATACAAAAGCAATATAAGGATTTTATGGTCATTAGTAGCTTTGCGGGACAAACACACTTTGCACATCCAGCATGGAGTGGCTGGGGAAATAAAAAGGTACTTACATTAGTATTGACCTTGTTACTGCTCTTGTAGCTGTTTGCTTTCACACACACACACACACACACACACACACACACACACACACACACACACACACACACACACACACACACACACACACACACACACACACACACACAAAGGCAGGGTAACAGATTAAAATAGTCATTAGCAATGCATGAACAAACTTTACTAATGCCTCTTTAAAGACAGACCATTTTATCGGAAATGTGTTTTTGTTCGTCAAACAAAATACTGAAGAAAAAAAAAAGTTAATTAGTGTTGCAAACGGTGGTCTATCCCTGTGTGCGCAAGAATCCGTAGCTGGATACGAGAAGCGTCCAAGCTGCACCGCGCCGCGCTCGCGTCCGCAGTGTGAACAAGGCGCTTCTCTGGCTGATTAACATCTGATTGTAATTCATCATATCATGCGCAGCTGGCGACATCTCGCAGTCGCATTCATTCCGTGTTGCGACATGCCTTGGCTTCCGTCGCGACGACTCTAAACAAACAGATTGCAAGCTGTTGCTGCCCGTGAGAGGAAAGTACTTGAAATATCAGGTGTGTCAGGTGATTAGCACCATCGTGCCTCAGTTTCGAGTTGAATTACTCGCTTTGCATCGGAGGTAAATTCTGATTCTTACTTAAACGGGCTAATTTGTAGCATTATTTAGCTTTATGCTTCCTGCTGGTCTTTGTCCACAAAGTGACACTGTTAACACTCCCTGCTGCTATTCCGACATGGGGCGAATCGTTGCCTTGGATTAGCAGTTGCTTGAAGCACTAAATTCCCACGGTGGGTCATTTATTTCCGGTGTCCTCGCACCAAGGTTTTGCTCCTGTTCACTGCCACATTGTAATTGCTCCTCAGATCTCCCGTCTTTTTTTTTGGCTGATTGTGGTATGCTCGGTGACAGCGGCGCTCGCATCTCTGTTGTTCACCGGTCTCGGGACATGGCCACTAGGGATCGTGTTTAGTGTATGTGGACTTAGGGAAAACTGACAGGTGGGGGCAGAGGGGGTGGGGGTCCAAACGGACCCGCAATGCTGGAGGAAAACTGAGGACTTCTCCTTCAGTGAAGTTAGAAAATCAAAACACACTCTTGTGTGGCAGATGGAAGGTCCTCCTGAGTGGAGCTCCTTGTGATGTTGTGCAGCCTTGTGAGGGCCCCTCGGGGACTTCCCGAAGGCTTGTTGTTTCTTGTCAGAGATTAGATTGAACCGGGCGGCTGTGGTTCACACTCATGCCTGAAAGAAGCCAAGACTCCCTGCCACTGACCACAACCCCTGAACATTGCTCGCCACATATATTTCTCTTTGTAGACTCACTTAAAGTCTCTTGCTCACTCCAGGGCCAGATGTGTCGAGTATTTTCAGACAGTTGTGTGTGTCCCCTGAAGCAATCATTGATTAGCAATGAATACACGATGAGTCCATGAAATGACAAGTGAGTGTTGTTCTGTCTGTCTGCTTGTGTTGCTCCACTTTTTGTGTTTGAATCGGCAACACCGATGCTATTCGTTAGCCTGTCTATGATTTTCTCATTATGTCTTAGCATTAAGCTAGCCAACTTTTAAAGCAAAGTTTTGTTGTCACTCAAATCAAATTACAGATACTTGCCAGCAGTTATCGCCTGACTCATATTAGACACAAATACATTTTCTACGCTTGAAACAGCACGCGGATTGTTCCTTCGTAAATTGCCCGGTAATTGCGCGGCCACATTCTCGCCACCTTTGCTGCAATAGCCGCCGCCGCACGTCCCTCTGAGAGGAATGACATTAGCTGTCCGTTTCAGAAAGAAGCCTCAAAGAGTGATCCAGTGAAAGCAGCTGTCAGGGAGGTAAAGAGCACTGACAGCGATACGTCATACCCGCCTGGTGCTCGCCCCCTCCCACCCCCCACCCCGGTATTTAAAAGACTATGGCAGTCAAGAGCCCATAAAAGTGAGCGAGTCGGCGGCGGCGGCATCTGCCACCACGTGCGGGGAGGAGATTCAATGTGAAAAAGGGGAGATAATGCGCTATCTCACTAATGGGCACCCGACAAGACACAGGCTCATTTTTCACATCATGTCATCTGTGAGGTTTGAATAAAAGTAATGGCCGCCACGAGCCCGGGCTCTCTCTCTCTCTCTTTCTCTCTCTCTTTCTCTCTCTCTTTCTCTCTCTCTCTCTTTCTCTCTCTCTTTCTCTCTCTCTTTCTTTCTCTCTTTCTTTCTCTCTCTTTCTCTCTCTCTTTCTCTCTCTCTTTCTCTCTCTCTTTCTCTCTCTCTCTCTTTCTCTCTCTCTCTCTCTCTCTCCCAGCCATTACGGCTTCCGACTCTTCACTCTTATTTGTGTTGACTCGTACGGTCGGGGGAGATGACAGCGAGCGGGATCGGTCCGAGTGATGATCCTCGCGCGCCCCCCCCCCCCCCCCCCCTTTCTGCATGACAGGTCCCTTCTTTTTTGGCAGGCATGGGAGGCCGCGATGCCGGGCGGGCAACGTCATATCAAATGGCGTAATCTGACAGAAGAAAGGAATTTGCACACTGGGGGCATCACAAAGTCTGTCGCTTGTAATTTTCTGACAAAGACGGAACGGGGGAAGCGAAGGGGCTTCGACGGCTTCATGTACTAAGAATTAGTATCAGTCAAAGTTAAGCGGCTATTTTGGGATAAATAGGGGAGGATCTCCGTGACATGTTTTGGGGCGCAATGCTATGCTAATGTGAGTGGATACTGATTGCTCATTGGATGCTTTCATTTTCCACAGTAGTGGCATCTAACATGTCCAAATATCTGTACTGAAAAGGTTAGTGCGTAATGAACGCTTAAATTCCCAGCTGCTGTCAACCGTGTTTAGTTCACAGCAAACGCGCTCGTTTTAATATTTGGACGCAACTTTAACATCTGGAAATCAACATAACACAAAACATGTCTGAGTGGCTTTTCACCAAACAAGTGAAAGTGTTTGGCAGCCATTGTGATTTCCACGGGTAGGGCATCCCAGAGTACAGACCCTGCTGACTTTATAAATTTATGACTAAAATGTGTGTGATTATGTTCCCAATGCAGCATGTCGACCTCGTTTCCGTCAAACAGTTTTTTCTACGCCCGATTCTTTGCATGCTTTCTTACTAGAAGCTTCCACTCCACTGGACGGCCCCCCTTTTTTTCCCCTTTGTCTCGGCAAAGCATTACAATTGTATGCCTCATCAATTACTTTGAATATAAGAAAAGCGTCACTGCTTTGGCGACTCCCCGGAGGACGGATGAGAAAACAAGTGATTTCCTTATTAAGTTGAGGAGTCAAAGGCCTTGTTCCGGAGCCGCCGACTTCAAGAGCCCGGAAGATTAAGACATATATTGGATTCGTGATGGAGGCCACGTAGTTCATTTTGAAAGTAAAACAGAATATTATTCACAATCCTTTTAAAATTCAGATTGCCAGCTGACCTGTGACTTGGAAGTAGTGTATTACATTTTCAATGAGCTGCTGCTGCTGCTGCTGCTGCTGTTGCTGCTGTGTCACCAAAAGGATTGTGCGGAAAAACAAATGTAGCCCAAAAAAAAATCCTGATTTTTGTTGATCAAAAGATATTCACTCTCGACAATACTGAAATCTCACTTTGAGGAAAAAAAAAATCCTTCCAGGTGATATTATAAAAGACACATGCAGAAAGCCAAGGCTGATTTTCATATATATTAAAAGTGTGAGATGCGAAATTGTGCAAAAAGGCTAAGGCTCCAGCTTAGGTGGCAACTTGATTCCAAATATCGTCTCCATCATCTGACCCTCAGCCAATAATCTCATTTGCGCATTCTTTCATCGGAACACAGACCCCCCCCCTTCCTACATCGGGCTATTGAAGTAATATTGACATTGTTAGCAGCTTCCCAACCTACTTGTCACACACAAACATTATGAAAAGTTGACACTTTCCTTCAAGCAATATGCGCACGAGCAGGAATCGCAATTTAAATCTCCAAGCCGACTGTACCTCCGGTGGTTCCCGCCGACGCCATATTAAGTCCAAATTCAAATAGTACAAAAAATGAGAACTTTGGGATATTGAGGATGAATTTTTATGTGGTAATAAAGTCACGACTGCGAGCTCATTGTCACAGTCGCAGACACCCCCCCCCCTCCAACGCCGTGCACCAGTGCCCGCCTCATCACTCCCCACCAAATCTCCCGGCCTTAATTGGTCTGGGCCCCTCCAACATGTTTGTAATGAAAAAAAAGCAGCACATAATTCTTAGTTTGTTGGCTGGCAGAGCCCAATTTACAAAAGTGGAGGTGGGCGATAACCAGAGAACTGTGGCTGTGGCGCGCTCCCAACGATGAATCACGCCGCTGCCAGCTTTGAGTGCAATATAATTGAGTCCAACATCTCCGAGCACTTTCGGCGTAATTAATGATAATCTGTAACAGAGGAATCTGAGATTCCAGTTCACAGAACTGTTTAATTAGGCCCAGTAATGAAAGCACGGGCGGCGCTACAAGAATATGGCCGGCCTCATGATTAATGATTTGTGCTGGTGAACACAAAAGTGCTGCACTGTTAACTCCAACAGATCCCGCTGCATGTGCGTCTCTGGCATTTACACAACAAAATACGTGGGAGCTGTTTTGAAACAACACAACAAATGTCACATTTTTGTTTTACGTCACTCTTTCTAGGAATGGAATAAAAATAGTTGTAAAAAAAAATTAATACAGTTGCACCAACTGCATTTTTTTTTTTTTTGCCTTGGCTATAGTTTCATTCATACCCGTTGAAAAATAGACTTGACAAATATTTAAATAATTTTTCAAAATTATCAAATATCAATTTTGCTTCTCCGGTTTCGTTGAACTCTGCAAATATCCGCAGACTTCCAAATTTTTATTGGTTTCCGGGTTTGGTCACATGACATTCTGTAGAAACATGAAATATTTTTTAGTAGACAACTGGACAGCAATGTCCACCATGGCGCCCCCTGGAGGTTGATGAATTAAAATATTAATTCCAGAAATGTGATGTTAACCAAAATACCCGTTTTTTACTTTTGCTTCGCGTATTCTTAAAAAAAAATCCTTAGAGCTGATTCCCGCCTTAAAAAAACCTAGCTCAACACCATATAAATAAAATAAAATACACATATGTATCCCAAATGACCCCCCCCCCGCCCCCATTTTATTCAGATAGCGTGCCCCTGCTGTGATCAAACCTCACAAACATGTAAGGTAAAAAAAAAGACATAATACAATTCACTCTGGTAATAAAAAGGGAACATAAGAACTAAAAAAAAAAAAAAAAGCTTGGGCTACATTATTGAATGCAATGCTCCAGCTCCCGTTTGTGCCTCGCAGGCATCTCGCGAGGTTATTTCCTGCTAGTATAACCGAGTTGTGCGCCTTCATAACAGCATCAGGTAAGGCTGGCCGGTGGATGCCGGCGATCCGGGCTCTACTTTTAAGTGGATCTCATGAAATGCGCACTAGCCAAACCATTACAGAAACAAAATAAGGCATGTTTGGCATGAATTGGATTTCTCCCCCCTGAAACAAAGCTATTAGTCACCGCCTGTCACTTTGTTGACTGCCCTGAGCCGCCTCGTGTTTTTGTGCGCGGCACTTACAGTAAGTCCCCCCCCCCCCCCTCATATTTTGCACTCGCTGCCCTCTCAGCTGGGAACAACTCAATCGTCATGCAAAGATCACCACGGTTGGAATATTCAGTGCGGCTGCCCGCCCACCCGCCATTCGTTTTATTCATCATTTCTTCAGGAAAATGTTGAAGCCTCCATCAAGCCGACAAGTGGCCTTAGGAAAAGTCAGTGTGAAAGGCAATGAAGGTAGAAAACCACAGGCACAGACGCTCATAAATCCACGCCAAAAAAAAGAGAAGGATGAAAATGTAGACTGATTGCAGACAAAGAAATGACTCCATCCAGCCACCCGCCCTCCCCTTTTTCCTCCAGCCTCCATTCCCCCACGTCTGAATCTTGTTTAGTTCTTTAATTCTACAGTTTGTGACCTGGATGTGGCCATGGCTGCACATGAGAGAAATTACAAAAGCCTCTCAGTCAAAGCGGCTCGGCTTCCGCCGGCGCGGCAGCATTTGTCATTGCCAAAACAGCAGAGTTTAATTAAGTGTTGTGAGCAGCCTAGTGAGAAACACACTTTAAATTAAACCTCCCAACACGCCGCTATTGGTTCTTTACCTTCTCGACAATCAACGGGGTATACGGCATAAATTTCTATCTCTCAGGGGGAAAGGCAGCTGCCGCGCTCCCGGCCCCTCATGAACGTCTCGCTCTCCCCGAAAGCCATCTCCATTACGCCGCATTTCATTAAAACCCGGTTTGGAAACGGCCCGCGCATGTAAGCCGTAATTAATGCCTCTCGCTAATTTAGCCTTTTTATTTACTCAAACACTTGTTATTGGGCTTAACTGAAGGAAATTTTTGTGAAGCAGGGGCCGATTCATTCCAATTGTCCATTTTCTGGACTGCCTTTTAATCAATAATAAATGGCGGCCATCTTTGTGGAATTAAAAAAAATATTAATTCAGGTCCACTCAATTTGATCGATTTTACTACCCACCTAATTCTTCTCACAAATAATGAATTTTATTCAAATAATTTTTGAAAAATTAGCTCTTAGCATTAGCATAGCAGCCCCCCCCACACACACCCATCGATCGTGCAGCTCGTACGTATGCCCAATCAGACAGCCATTACAAGTTTGAGCGCTATTAATGAGAGCGTGCAGATGGGCAGAGGTGTAATTCTTCACCAAGGATTGTCATGTTAACGCTGTTGACTGATCCGCAGCTTGAAGATGGCCCTGCTTGAACGTTTTTTTTTTTTTTCCATCGCAGTCTTGTTCGTAGCGGTCTACAAGGTCTTCTCCCGGCGCTAAATTGGATGAAACATCTTGAGTTTGGAGCGTTTCCACTCACGCAGCCTTCGTAGTCTACTCTCGTATTTTCAATTGTACATCCAGCGAGGAAGATCTGCTTTCATCATCTGTTTGTACATATATTATTATTTTTTTAAATTCCATCACATAAATACAGTTGTTGCGATCATTTCAGGTTGATCCTCTGCTCCTCGTCTTGGGCCCACCAAATGATATACGATGGCTGGCGCGCCACTACTTAATGTACACTATTAGCTCTGTATTTAAACACCATCATGTCATTGATTCACAAATTGATTTATCGATGTTAATTCAAGTGTTTCACATATTAATCACAGTAAAGGAATCAATTTAGTGTATTTTATGAGCTGTTGTGTGATCGACTAATGATGAGAATTAATCAACTTTAATAAGAATTCAAACGGCATTGTTGAGCTAATTTGTCTCTTGGTAAGTGGAGGAATAAACACGTGGCTCTGCCATTTTTGTATTCTAAAGTTTTTTTGACGCTATTTTGTTATTTTTATTTGGTGATTTATTCCAATTCGATAGTCAGCGTTACAAAGCAGAATCTGGTATTTGTATTCCAAGCACATTTTATATTGCGCTCTATCAATAGTTGTCTAAAATGATACAAAACAGCACGCTTTGCATAATTTTTACGCACAAATATAAATTGCACGTTAACATTTTCAAGTAATTTATGATCTCTGCCGTTTTTGGATGTGGCACACATTTTAAATGCCACGTTGAAAAGGGACTCCGACGGTGTCCCGCAACTTGTTTTTATGTGTCCAATAAAGTCTCACTTTCCAAAGAGGAGCAATAAAGCTGTTTTCACTCTTTGCTCGGCGTAAACACCGCAACGCTTTGCACTCCGGAGTGCCATTTAAGTACTTCATTAGTGGTCCATGTCATGTCTTTAAAGTATTGATCTCTGCAGTCAATGGAAAAATAACAACCCTGTTATAAAGTACTTGTCCATAGCGATGGCCAACATAAATTATTTAAGAAGGGCAGATTCACACTGGCCGCGCAGCCATCAATCATCAGATATGGCCGTGACAAAAAGCAGCGCTTCACACGTCTCTTCTATCTCCCCGCAGAACAATTCTATCAGCCAGGTGGCCGCGAGGAGGAACCGTGACCCGATGTCACTCGCATTGTTGCTGCCGCCTTTGAAGGCATCCGCCGGCCGCTCCGGACCGGAATGGGATGGCTAAATAGATTCCCCGTGTTGGCCGCCCGCCCCGCTCTGGACCCACGCTTCAATTTGTCTCCCAATAAAAGGTGCGTGTAGGTGTAGGAGTTTTCGACCCAAACAGTGGATGAATTTTTTATCGAACGGGTGAATTGAGGTGTAACTGCAGTCATAGGTATTCATTGCATTTTCCATTAAAAAAAGAAATGAGAATGTGAGAAAAAAAAACCAGTGTGATTTTAAGTCTGCTAGCTTAATGCTAACAGCTATTGGGAAACATCATAGACAGGCTAACAAATAGCATTATTGTGGCGGTCTTATATCTCTTTGAACAAGCGATATTTGACAACAACAGGTGGTGCAAAATATGAACAATGTAAAAATATATTCTTTATCATTTGCAAAGAACAACCGCATTAGGAGCAGCACAATCTCCATTCAAATGTGATAAAACTGTTTAATTCTTTAATGTATGTTTCACCAAATTGAGTAAAAAATTGAAGAGTGCCGAAAACAAAACACTTTACAAAAATCGAGGCTAATTAACCAAAATTTTATTCTGCCCTAAATCGGAATCGACAACTGCCTAACATTATATGTACTATATGCTTAAAATCCTTACTGAATTATATATAAACATATTGTAATGTTATCCTTTAATGTACTAGCTGCGTGTTCTATGAATCTTCAGAGGGGAAAAAAATCCTCTGTACTGACAGCCGAGTAAACTGTAGTCCTGTAAGTCACACTCGCAATCCATCTTTTTATTGCATATCAATCACCTTCAGTTGCACATAATACCACCTCGTGACAAACACATAAGAGCATCGTAAATGAAACCATGAAAAAGGCGACCCGGCAGAAAAAAAAAACACACACACACTTCAATGCGGCAGACGTGTCTTTGAGTTAGACTTTCAAAACAGGACTTTGATTAATAATTGATTAGAAAAAAGGCACACGGCATGAAAGGCAGGAAGTGGTGGCATTCTTGTGATTGGTCGGCTACTCAAACTGCACTTTGTTGTTGTAAACGCCGACCCGGACCCGTGTGTGTGTGCGTGAGCGTGTGTGTGACAGACCCACTGTGGACCAGAGGAGCCCTGATATAAGTGGCCCTGCAGCCATATGAGCTGCTACATCTCGGGGATAATTGGTGCCGAGCAGGAGCCTCCTACCTCCTTTCATTTAGTCACTTTGCAATTTAGTGCCGCTCTCACTCAGGAAATGGAAATGTCATGAAATTTTAGGCGAGACATTTTGAGATTTCACTTCTTTTTTAAATCTATAGTACCGGAATTATTTATGTTTATAGTTATATATATTTATTTTATTTTATTTATTTTTATATTTTTTATTTATTTTTTATTTATTTATTTATTTATTATTGCTCCCTGAGCTT
Organism: Syngnathus acus; assembly: GCF_901709675.1. Taxonomy (NCBI): domain Eukaryota; kingdom Metazoa; phylum Chordata; class Actinopteri; order Syngnathiformes; family Syngnathidae; genus Syngnathus; species Syngnathus acus. The sequence continues at coordinate 11,248,907 of NC_051105.1, read as the reverse complement.
ATTAATGAAATCAAGAGTTTTATATTTACGACATTCATTATTGTTGGTTAATGTAAAATAGTTTGAGCATGTAGAGCAGGGGTGTCAAACTCATTTTTTTCGCGGGCCGCATTGTAGTCATAGCTTCTTTCGGAGGGCCATTATGATTATCAACCCAAATAAATGTATGAGCACCCCGTTTTATATACAGTAAAAGCTACAAAACAAACTGACAAATAACTCGTTTTCAAATCAGATGACTAAAAACTGGTCAAATATTTTAAAAAAAAATTATTAAAAGTGAAGATAATTTGCAATTCTAGTAATGACACACAAATTTGATGCACAATTTGCCTTCGCGGGCCACATCAAATGATGTGGCGGGGCCGTATCTGGCCCCCGGGCCTTGAGTTTGACACCTGTGATGGAGATTAAATCTAGGCCAACCTGTTAAAGATGTCCAGTTCTGTTCATTTGTCATTTTATTCCTCTTTTAAATTAGCAGGCTACTTCCTGATTCGTAAATATAGGTTTCAAGTTTTTTGCGACAAAAGAACAAACGCACCCATCAAAACATAACATTTTGGTATGCGTATAGCAGAGGTGTCGCAAAATGCAATTTGACGGTCTGTGAACATTCGTGTTAAGAGGTGAAGACCAAGGCGGAGGTGTTGGGGCTATCCGAGTCTGGAACACTTAATGCCTGATGTCGGCCCCCCGCCGGGAAGGATGCCGATCTGGATGTATTGTTGTCAGCGGCAACAGGGAGGCGGAGAGGCTAACTAACGCTCTGTGATGGCCTCATGCGGCTCTGGCCCGGTGGCCAACGCGACGTGACGCGCATTTGTATACTCATGTTAGCTCAGACTGAGGAACTTTTTGTTATTGTTTTGGATTTGGTGGGTCATATGAATTTTAGTGGGTACGAAAAGTGTTGAAGAGAATGGGAAGTGTTTTAGAAGAGTATCGCAAAGGTTAAAAAAAAGTCTGGGGAGGGCCATTGAATCAAAATTAATCGAAATGTAATGGTGACAAAAATGGTATTGGTTTGATGGAGTTTGGAACCGATTAATGGCATGTCCATTCATTTCAATGGGGAATATTTATTTGACATGAATGGAAGGTATACTAATTATTTTTAGTTCTCTCTTTTCGAGACACTGGAAATGTAGTGAGATGAAGCAGTATGAAAAGTGAAGACAACAGCAGGGCGCTACTCACCCAGCGTGCCCCCATCGGGCCGGGGCCACGTGGCCGCTTTGACGAACACATCCGGCCATTTGTCGTGAAACTCTCTGTGGCACCTCCCTCCACAGGGGAGTCTGGACCACCAGTCCACAGGAACCAGGCGCGCCGGGAGGGCCCGGGCCGGCCGGCGGTGGCGATTCCGCTCCGGCCCGAGCCGCGGGTTCTAATTGATGTGGCAGAGACGTCAGCACTAATCTTGCGCTCTCGGCCGCCCGGCCAGTCGGCCGGCCGCCCTGTAAACCCCTCATCCACTCCACTGCTGCTGCAGAGTCAATTAGATGTAGCCTGCCCGCTACCTGCTCAGTGTAAATATATCTCCTGCAGACACGCACGTCCACTTATCTAGCCTTGACACATTCGGGCTGATTTCTTATAGCTGCCGCACGGCTCTATCAGCGCCAGGACAGCTCGGCCGATATCTTGCACTACAGTTGGTCGGCCGATGATTACGTGTGGAATAAGCTGGGTTTCCATATTTGTTTGGAGGATGCCTATCTCTCCCGCGCATACTTCGGCTCCGGCGGTGCAAACAAATACGTCAATCTCAGCCGGGGGATGCCATTACTAATTCGTTGACACTGATGTGAAAAGAATCAAGTGTGAGGCGTGTTTAGCGAGCTCTCATCCCTCAACAATGTCAGCAACTTTGCTTAGAGGACAAGCTGTAATGGTGAGCGCTCACTTAGAACTGCTTCGGTTACATCACGAGACAAGAAATCGTGAATGTTGCCATTGAGAGTTATTATGCGATTATTTTTTTGCACGGTCCTCTTCCCATTTTTTATAAATGATAAAAAAAATCCACCTCACTTGCGTGTTTTGTATTGAATTATGCAGAAAGCTTCAAATTATTTATAAATAACTAAATAATAAATTTGATTATTCTCTGTTGTTACTAGGCAGATTTTCATCTCTGGAACGTATAACCCCAATGGTAGATGGTATTTAATATTCCAATACCCCCCCCCCCCCCCCCCCCACACACACACACACAAACACACACACACTATAATAAGTACAAAATGTCAGAGGAAATAGCTCGGCATTGCAGGAAGCAAAGGCATTCCTGTGTTTCTAATTGATTGTAATTCTTTGTTGGTGAGACATTTGCACAATGTGTTGGACTCACACCGAGCACCAAAGACTTAATTGTCCACAAATGACTGGCAATGATCTGTAATTGGCTTTGATTGTTCGACATGGATCGAAACTGGAACTTGTTCTCGTGAGATGTCGCCATATACCGGACGATCGTAGCCTCATCATGCCTCGAGTAAGCTTAGAAAAATTGCTGAGTCATTAACAATTAACAGTGGCACTGAATTTGATAGTTTTATTGTCTACATGCATCTTAATTGTGTTCCTTCCCTAAGTCAAATTTTATTCTACTCCTCACTTCTTCTTTGCGATCTACTTTGCACACGGCGCCACTTGTCCCGCAAATTGTTGTTCTGTCCTGTTGAGAAAATTTAGTAGAGGAAACAATATCTTTCCGGCGCCACATTTTTCTCCCGCAGCAGATGGACACCTGCCGAGCCACCGGCAAATGTATTACCAAAAAGCTGGCCTCCTGTAAATACAGTGAAGGTAATAGAGTATAAAGTGATCTTTAAGTGGAGTTTGTAGCACTCCCATAATGGCTTTGGCACCCTTTTAGCGGCTCACGTGACTCCCTGAGAGTAGTGATTATGAGTCGCCAACGAGGAGGTCTCGCGTGCAGGTCAGTTTGCAAGCCTCACTTTCACCTGCCAATCTTTACTTCCCCCGACCATGTTCTTTAAACAATTAACTGTCTCGGTTATTTAGGAAGAGACTCAACACCAAACTACAAATTAAACCGCTATCCTTTTTGAGTATGCTAATATACCTTGTACTCTCAATTAATTATTTTTTATTATTATTTTATTATTATTTGTAATATTATTTTGTATTTATTGTTATTATTTTTTATATTGTTAATTTTATTATAATTAAATTTTTTTGGTGTTAATTGTGCTTCTAGCAACAATCTCGGTTATCTTAAAGGGAGTCTCAAGAAAGCGAGATCTGTATAATTGACCTCCAGGGTTCTAAGGAACCCACTATGAGAACAGGTCTAGGTCTATGTATACCAAAAGGCATCTGGGTTCTAGCCTGCTGGAGGTCTTAATCAGAATTCTGCAACAGCATCCGGAGACATTTCCTAACGGTGCTTTGGTGGGTTATTCCGCCGCCCTGGCCCCGCCTCCTCTCCTTTCCTTACATATCACACGAACACTGATGCATGGCGCTTTTTGAATTTTGCATTATGTTGGGGGTCAGAGGCGGGTTTCGGCGAGTGTCCTTAATTTCACAGGGTTAAGGCGCGCCGGATTCACGGGGAATACAGATCACTTAGCACAAGCCCGTGACCGCCCGCCAGTCGGGCCCCGCCGCCGTCCTCGCCGTTTGTTAAGCACATCCTTGTGCTCGCTGAACCGTCGAGGCTGCTGAGGTGAACTCGCAGTCCCGGAAGGAGGCGTTGCTCTTCGAGATTACTGAAACAACCATTCGGCCTCAGCCTCACTGCCTCCCTGTGCTGTTGCGCCTCCCCTCGTGTTGTGCGTCTTCTCAAGTTCGCCATCGCCGAACTAAAAAGGATCGTGCGTTGTATCGGTGGTAATCCAATCACGCTGATCCTAAGCTTTTAATTTGATTAAGAACGTGAAAATGGAGGGCAGGGCGACTCTCGCAGGATAACATCACAGCTTCCAATTGTTGCTGTCAATTTACACACGGATTCCCGTTTTTATATTCAACCACGTATTTAATCCGACGCTTTCTGCGAAGTCCGAAATCTCCTCTTCGACTCAGACGGGGTGACAATTATTGAGGCCCTCAGATATTTAGGATTTGAATAAAGCGCGACTTTTTATAAAAGAGGTCCCAGTTGGATGCTAGCTAGATTAGCGACCGACAGATCATTATGTACATTGTCATTTTTTATTTTCGACAGCATGCAGGCTTGACTGTGGAATTCCGTCTCCTAATCTCTCGTCCAAAGCGCAGATTAATGAGATCAGGCTGCTTGTTTTTAAAAGACTATTAAGATGCTCTCCATGTTTTCTGACACAAAAGAAATTCTTTCAAAAGATGCTGTTCATCAATACTCTCCCATTGAGACCAAATGGAGATAAGGTTTTTCACGATTTTATGTCATCTGTGGATTTTTGCTCTCAATATCATCTAATCCTCAACTCCTTTTGTTTGTTTTTTTTCTTTTTCCCCAGCCTTATTTTCATCCCCGTTTTAATAAGCTGAACCAAATTGTTTCCACTTCTTCACGCGGTTTCGCTCTTTGGCTTTTGCATAAATGCCGACTTTATTTCCATGAAATTCTCCAATGACATCGATTTTACTTTTGCATAAAAGCATGAAGAATGCGTCTAATATCGGGGCGGCCTTCATCTGCTAAGTGGACATTTGCATGGGTGCAAGAGGGGTAGGGGAGCCAACCGCTAACCTCCCGGGGTGACAGCGGTGCAGGGGGATGACATGTGACAGCTGTGACAGTCCTGAAGAAAAGGGGGGGCGGGGGGGATTCATGCAGGCGACTTGCTGCGCCCCTGATCCAATTACGCCACACGGCCCCCTGTCAGACCCAGCAGCTTGACTCCAGCCACTCTGAGGACAGTATTGATCTCTTGTCAGGCGGAGCCGTTGCCCTCCCGAAACATCCGCCAGCGTTGAACTTTGCTGCCGTCCCGCTGTAACACCCCCATTTAACATCCCAGACCCCCAGGCATGCACTCTCCCAAATCCAAAGCACAAAAAAAAGGGATGTCAAGTCCAAAATGATTTTTAAGGTTCTCTGCTAAATTCGTTTAAACACTGTATTCGGATCCATCTTGTGTTTGTGGAGTTGAATCGCGCAGCAAAATTGTGCCATTTTTATTCATCTCCGGCGGTGGCGATTTTGTCCCTTGCTGTTGACTCAAAATGACATCACAGTTGGACACAGACAATGACCAATCAGGGCTCAGCTTGCGAATGTCACATGACCAAATTTAAAAAACAGGTGAGAGAATCAGCTCAGGTAACATTGTTCTGCAAAATTGCGGCGGCTAGTTGCCAAGCTTCTTTTTTTTTCCAGGCTTATTTTTTTATTGGCGAGTTTGGAATCCAACAGTCCTACCTAACAATGTTTGATTGGCTGCCTCTCCTGGTTTCTATGAAAGCATTTGATTGAAGATGATGAAAAGGCCATTGCAATTAGCCGGCCCTCTGCTTCATTTCGCCGCCGCCGTCGACTGCCGGAGACAGTGGCAGCTGCCAATAACGTCAGTTTAGCGGGAAGAGACAATTAGGCCGGGGGGGCTCCCCCCGTTACCGCCGCCCGGGCTGGTCCCACATCTCCAGACCTTTGCACCTTTACACCTCTGAGTAGCTGCAGGTCAATAGACACTGATATTGTCAGGAGCAACTGCTCGGAGCTGAGGTTAATCAAACCGCGGCCACAAATGTTCATTTTCCTATTTCTCTTAATGAGAAGAATGAAGTGCGCAAGATGTGGCGCTAGACGACAAGATATGATGCAGCCAACGCCGGATGGCAAATGGGCGCGCTCGCTTGATGCCTGCTGAGTGTAACACCATGAAATTGGGCACAATCTGGAAAGGGGGAGCTGTGAGTCACTTTCATGCTACACGCAATGGGTATCCAAATGCGGAGTGTGAACATTACTCTGGCCGCTCATGCGTTCACTCGTGACAGCGCCGAGGGTTGCTTAGAGGTGATGAAGAGGATGCATGTCTGATAGGCTTTAAATAGGAACTGGAGATGCCTTTGCTCGGCGTTGGCTTTGCTTAGGTAATGGCTGGGCCGCTCGCTCCCTCAAGGCAAAATGGAGCTGTGTTATTATTATTTTTTAATTAGAACACTCAAGTACAATTGTCAGTTGATGACCATCCATTAGGCTTTGGAGGGGAGCGATGGGCCGGGGATCCCATCCCAATGGACGTTTGACGAGACACACTTCCACCCAGGGCATGTTGTTCGATCTCACACACACACACACACACACACACACACACACACACACACACACACACACACACACACACATTGACACTGCAGGCACTTTTGAGTGTCCAATTAATTAGCGCAGCACGTTTTATGTCAGTGAGGCGAAGCACGTAGGGCTGGCAGAACCTGCAATACGAAAAGGATTTGACCTCACTTGTGTGTTTGAAGCCTCAAAATTGCTAAGTTTTGGCTTTAAATAGAAACGGCACAGCTATTTTGTTGCCGTGGCGACGCCACTTCTCTGCTTTAATACAGGTGTTATATCTCCACATTTTTTTGTCAAGTAGTTTTGTTCTTTTTATTATTTTTCTTTTGCTGTAGCGACACCAACCAAGATTGCAATAGTTCTGTCAAAAGAAGATCAGGAAATGATAATAATTACTTGCTCAAGTGCTTTTATAAAATCATATTTATGCTTTTGGACTTGCTTTGAAATGTTGGAACATTATTTGGGCGAGCATGTTTTTTGTGGGATGAGCAATTTTTGTCTCCTCCACTAAAGTGCTGAGTCAGCAATTTCGTCTCTTTTGACAAAAACACCTGGCAATAAAAAAAAAAAATTGACCAAGTGGTGCCTTGTAGTCAAGGTAGTGCTTTTTTCCCTCTTGTTGGCGTGTAAACATGGCATCCATTTTTTTTCCAGTAACAGCCAAATGTCATTTATGGCAGCATTTAGCAGTATTTTGTAGCGCTACATTGCTAATGGCATTAGACAAAGAGGCGCTGGCTGTCAGGGTCACAGCATTGCTGGATGGACTGAATGAGGACAGCAATTCATCTTTTTTTAGCAAGTGCGAATGTGAGCGGGACGCGCCGTCGCCGCCGACGGGTCGTCATGTGTGTCGCACCTACATACATGTGTGGCATCCGCGCGAGCGTGTCCTCGGGAGGCGGGACTCAAGGAATCTGCCAAATTAACACATGCAGTGTTGAGTCTTAAATTCCCAAAGTGAGCAGGACAGATGAGCGGGACTGCCCGTCTTAAAAGAGCATCTGTCTCCTTTAACACTTATAAATTTGATATCGCAAGATGAATCCTAATTAATGAATTGATGTATTTTGTCAGTGACAAAGCCAAATTGTTGAAACAACGCCAGAAGCTATGTGCTGTATAAATCTCCCGCTATATTTAAAAAAAAGGAGGGCCCCGGCTGATGAGACAAACACTTGGAATTATTATCAGCATCATTATAGGTGTTCATCTACAAGCACGTCAAAATTATTTGTCTTGCTACGGCAATCATCAAGATGTTTTATCGTCTCCAGGAAATTAAACCGTTTCTCCTTTGTTGGATGCGAAGGACACACTCCAAAGTGCTTTTATGGATAAAAGTGTGTAATGTGTCATCACAGCGGGGTTTATCCATACGAACCGGCCCATGATTTGCTTATTATGTCGCTTTTACCCGTCCGGTTTCACTTCCAAAAGCGTTATCACCTCAGATCAGGCAGCTGAAGTGCGTTTGTTTCATCTCCCTGCAAACTTTTCCCCCTGCTTAATTCCTTAAAATGGTCATTTGTCATCCTGTCACTTGGTTTGTGACCCAAAATTCCACGCTGGAGGCGTCATCAAATAAATTAATCACTACCCAGGATCCATTTGTCCCTCGTGTGCGCTATTAGACGCGCTCTCTCTTCATTTACATATTTTTAATGGGCCAGTTTGTGCCACGCGACCTGGGCGCTTCTCCTCGGTAAAAATATTCCAGATTCTGGCAAACTTTGACTTGCTCGATTACGATCAATACCTCCGCGGAGAGGAACGAGATGGCAGCCAGACTCTGATAGCTTCTGATTGTTGCTAAAACTCTTTTCCAGAAAATAAACAATTAGCTACACAGTTGTCAACACACTTTAGTGTGATTGTGTCTCGTTGCAGTGGTGTGTGTTCCTCAGGGGAAATCGTGATGCTAAGTGTAAAGCTGTGACCAGACACAAGCATGAACTTGGATATTTTAAACAATTCGTAGACCTCAAATGTAGCTGCCGTTTTTTTTTTTTTTACGCCTAAGAAAGCAGCCCAATTATTCCTTTGAGACGAGAGCGTGTCATGTTTGAACTCGCGTCCTCATTAAGGGTCCCTAACACCACGAGACATGTGAACGTGCTAGAAACGTCACCACAACAACAGCAGCGACGTTGTCTCTGGCGCTCTCGCTTTTTTTTTTTTTTTTTCTTCACCCGGCCACCCTGTTAGAACCTCACACCACCGCGCTTCAAATGAAATTATCATAATTAAGAATTAACATGCATTAATTGTTGCACTTAACGCAAACTGAGGGCCAAATGTGTCACTTGATGCGGAGGAACCGCTAAACGCTTTCTCGCCTCCTGCTTAAGGGAGTAACTACTTTTTCAGTGTGATAAAACGCAGGCAGTGACCACGTTGTTAGCGACACCTGTCATATTTAAGATATCTGATTGAAAATGGAAGCTATTAGTGACCTCGAAATGACAAAATGGAAGCTATTATTGACCTCGAAATGACACAGCAACATCAACCAATCACATTGCCAGCTGCTCAGGAAGTCGTGGGCTAATGCTAGGTGCTAAGCTAATTTGTGCCACGTCGGCTGCTAGGTGCGGCTTGCTAGCTTGCGTAAACATAAACATCCATCCATCCATTTTCTGTACCGCTTAGTCCCCACGGGGGTCGCGGGCGTGCTGGAGCCTATCCCAGCCGTCATCGGGCAGTAGGCGGGGGACACCCTGAACTGGTTGCCAGCCAATCGCAGGGCACACATAGACAAACAACCATACACACTCACACCCAGGGACAATTTGGAGTGCTCAATCGGCCTACCAAGCATGTTTTTGGGTTGTGGGAGGAAACCGGAGTGCCCGGAGAAAACCCACGCGGGCCCGGGGAGAACATGCAAACTCCACACAGGGAGGGCCGGAGGTGGAATCGAACCCGCACCCTCCGAACTGTGAGGCGGACGTGCTACCCAGTGCGCCACCGAGCCGCCTAAACATAAACATATTATACATATATGTAAAAAATTAAAATTTTTGGTCCGCATTTTTTTTTTGTCACTACACACTTTTTTGTTAGTTGTATAAAAAAAGAAAAGACACAATTTACTCCCGCGGGTTCAATCCCAAACCCACTTTTTAGAACCGCCGCACTAAAGGTTAAAAATATAACAAATGTCACTTATGGTGATACAATGCAGGTGCATTCTCGTGCAATCTCCAAGCACGGTAACTTATATTGCTCTTCAAGGACGTTTTCAAGAAGAGTTTGTAATGTTCCCAGTGGAGGTAAAACAGGTGTATATTTGGCCGACCAGGACGCAACCTGGCAATAAAGCGTGACATTTGAAGAGAGCAAAGAGATATTCCGTGCTTTATCACTCAGGCTGGTAGATGGCGTGTGGTTTTTTACTTTCATCACAGAACATCCGGCAGTGCGACGTGTCAGTGCGGCATCACTTTTTTTTACTATGTACTGTATCTTGTTTGTTACAGTTAAGACTCCAGTTTGCATAATGTAGTGTCAAAGCTGATAACAGCTGTCGCTATTTGTCTCATATATTCAAGTAATCAATTGTTACAACCGGCCAATTGGATTTAATGGCTTCTATGATCGATACTTGTTCAAACTAGACAGAAAATTTAGGCCGTGTTACCAATTGTACTCATCGGTACCAAATTGGTTATGTCATAACAAGATGGGAAAAAGTCTTAAAGACCTGAAATGTACCTGGAATAGAACAAGTCAGCCATTTTGATTTGAAGCAGCCATTTTTTATTTGATTGAGCTATCGATTAATAAATTTATTTTGGCGCCTCCGATTGCTCCAAAGTTTGACCGTCATTTCAAGGTCTGATCATAATATTCTTTGTTTTTCCTTTTAACAAAAGGACCTCTCATTCAAAAACATCTCCAAGGCTTTTTTTCTTTCCACAGTAATCTCCATTTCCTATTCCTCCTCAGAATACCTTTTTTTTTGCCTATTAATTAAAAGTAAAGCGTGTATTGTACGGTACATTATCCCCCTAACGGCCCCATGTGGAGATCATGAAGTGGAAAACTAATGGTGTGGACTTGAGCATTTGGGCTTGGCATGAGTCATTTACATATCTGGATGGGGATGTGGATGTATGCGCAAATATGCAGAAAGCCGTGTGTCCGGCGCCCTCCCCCTCGCGAGGAAGTGAGAGAAGTGTTGTCTCGCTCTCCTCCACGAGCCAAGGTAATGAGATTCCGTATGCCTGGGATGAGGAATCTTGATTATTAAGGAGAGGCATGTGGCAGTAAGAAAAATCTGTTTGTTGTGTTTTTATCGTATCACCCCGAGATACAAAGGTGACCCCCGTGTTCCATTCATTAAATCCCGCCTCCTCTAATTCATCAAAGGTAAACTATCACGGCTTCTGCTGAGCTCATCAGAAACGAGCCGACTTGTTAGGTGCGCCTCAAAAGGACACGTGGCGGGATTTGGATCTTGAGCCGAGTCCTAATTCCAGCGTCGCTTTTGAACGCGGCGGCGGCCTGCGTTAGGAACATTAGCAGAGACTGTTGTGCTTGCTTTCATGCGGGAAAAGTTCAGGACAATCAAAGTGAATTATGACCTCCATTACAAGACAAGCGTAATTATTTCAAGGACGTGGCGATATGTGGCGTGTCAGCAAATATCGCAGCACATTTGAATTTTTTCAGCCCTCCAGTCATGGACAAGCACGGCTCCTTTCTTTTGGAGCCGTCACCTGTCAACTCTTGACAAATGACTTTTTTAGACCAAAGATAAGCTACTGTATGCCCAGCAGGCGGGATTTGCGTCGGGGTATGTTCCTGCAGTAGCACGCCCAATCCAGAAGATGGCGCTGTGGTGAAAAAAGCTGGCAACTCACTTGCGAAGGAACGCAGTCGACGTGGAACTTTTTCCCGGCCTGTGTACAAATAGCTGAGCTTCCAGAGTCAAGTCAAAGTATTTTAATTATTTATTTTTATATTTTATATTTTTTAGTTAATCGGCTGTTATCGTAATTTTATTTTGCCAAACATGAGATTGGACATCTGCCTCCTCAAATCCAAATGGTTTTGACCGGTAAATACTCCGCGAAGCATCCAAATGATCTCCCGTTTAAATTCTGACTTGATCGTATATATCTTTGAATAAATGTGTCAGTCATGTTTATCTCCGGTGATGTTCTCGGAGTAACGAGCCGTTGGCTGCCGGGCCGTGTTTGCCCAGAGAGAGATGAGAGCAACATCCCACACGTCAGCCAGCTGAGTCACGGCTGGTACGCGTCAAGCGGCCCAGACTCGTGCCTGTCCCTCCTCTCAAATGTCACATGAGCTTATGTCAAGCAACACTCGTGGCCGAGGCGCAGCGAGCAAATTTGACAGTAGCAGAGAAAAGATGTTCTTGTGGGGGAATTCAGCAGGGCATGCTAGAAAAAAGTCGTGTCTTGCATTTGAACAGTAGTTATTTTCATATTTTGCCGCCCAAATATTTTATCATCAGCATTTCAAAGCATTTTAAAGGTTGATTATTTTCTACTAATCACAATTTTGCTCACTACTTTTCCAGATTTACAGAATCTTTGACAAGAATTATCTGCAGTACTTTCTAGATCGTATAATTAATCCTATTAACCGTGCGAGTAAGAATGTAAATGTACACGGTGAACATCTGATGATCCTCTGAGATTGAGCTTTTTTTTTTTTTTTTTTTTTTTTGCGCCCGCCCTTAAGGATGCAAATGAATCTTTACAAGTGGACATTGGCTCCAATTCCGCAACACGGGTAGCTCGGCGGGGGTGACGGGTTCATTTTCATCCCTCGGGGCAATTATACTTCCAAATGAGTTTCCCGAAGTTAAAAGCGTGTTCACACTTAATGAATTAAACGCTACATATAAGCGTGGGAGTCTCTTTTGACGTGCCACAAAAGCACGCTGAGGCTTTTGTGTCATTTATTAATGACACACACGGGCGCGTGTTGTCTTGTTTACGGCTTTGAGCGTGAGTAATGTGCGGGCAGCTATCTAGATAAGACAAATTATCGCACAATAATACACTCTGATGACATTTCTTTATCTCTTCTTATTCAGATGATGACTTATCTGCCGTGTGCACTTCACTGGCGTCGGGGAAAATAGTCACATGAAAGACAGCGTTGGCATATTAGCGCCTTGAAATTAAATGTTCATCTTTTTTGACAATCATCTTTCAGTTTTAGTCTGTGAATATCCAAATGTGGCTGCGGGAATGCTCCCGCCTTTTTTTTCCGGGGGAGGGGGCGGGGCTTCCCCCAATTGAGTTAATTAATGATATGTGTGGAGTATTGTTCCTCATTTTTATAATGAATGCATCACGCTACTGTCACTGAGAGCGTTTTGACAAATAGGTGGGTGGGTCGATATGAAAAAAAAACATACATTGGTGGCTGCCGAGGGGTTAGATTTTGAATTAATTGAGGGAAATGAATTCAGTAGTAATAGGGCCTGACAGCACACTGTGGCAATTCTGATGGCTGTGATTGATGCTTGACGCACACAAACACACACACGCATGCACGCACGCGGGCTCATGACAAATCACGCTTGTTTATCTCCTGGTGTATTTTCCATGCAACGTGCGTGTTCATTAAAAGTAAAAATATGTAAATGTGAGCAGTGGTGGCAAGTGAGCAAGTACAAATCCTTCATTGCTGTACTGAAGTAGCTAGGTGTCTGTGTTTATTTTTACGGATGATTTGTTAGTTTTACGAGCAGTATTTGAAAGTACTTTTTCTGAAATGGGCCCCTATCATGGTTGCCGCCGTACGTGACAGTGGCGTAACGCTGATCAGCTAGCCGTGTGCAGTCACCGCTCACTGCCGTCCGCCATCGCGTCAGACTCACGCCGGGGAGCCCGAGCCGACTCGGAGCTCACCGAAACCGCCGCTGACATTTCCTCCCCGTGGCAGGACCGACCATTCGGCTAACGGGGCCCCGCGGCCCAGCACCCAAGGCTAAAACGGGAGGGAGCACAAGTGGCGCCACTTCCTGTTAAGGTTACTCCGCCTCCCAGTGAGTCGCAGGCGAGGCCTAGCGTGCGTCTGCTCTGATACTTGCTTCATTCTCAAGCCTAATGAATGCTAACAGGCCTTGTGTGTGTGCGCCATATGTGGTGCGATCGCTTTGAGAGCCTGTCGAATCATTACAATCAACCACCGATACACTTAGCCCGATGACACACATAACGGCAGCGGTTGGACCTCTCACAATGCGCCTGTCCAACTTATACAACTTGAGGCACAAGATATGAAATACAGCAGCGCCTTTCCTCTTGCAATCGTATTGAGCTTTAAAACAAATAAATGCAAGGCAACGAGAGCGGAGGTTCTATAAATGGCTAGCGCTCCTTGGGCAATGGCGAGAGGGTGTCACTGACCATTAGCGCGCCCCACTACACTTTCTCTTCTATGACCTGTCAAGTCCTCCACTAATGTGCCAGGAAATAATTCTATTTCCCACCTCAGTGAAGACCCGCGCCACTTGCCGTGCCATCTTCACATGAGAAAAAAGTGTAGCGTATTCTGTGATGTCGTATTTCGGAGGTTTAACTGACAAGAAACTTCTGTGCCACCAATTGATGAAGTAGATTAAATCAATGCTTCATTATTATGCATTAAAAAATGTATTAGTGTCCACACGGTGCCATAAAGTTTTATTTTGATATCATTTTCAAGTGTCATTTACCGTTTTTTTCCGTGTATAATGCGCCCCCATGTATAATACGCACCCTAAAAATGGCATGTTGATGCTGGAAAAAAGCCTGTACCCATGTATAATACGCACCCAATTTGTTTTTGTTTTTTTAAGTCCCAATGATCGTCACACACGCAGGGAGGCAATGGGTCCCATTTTTATAGTCTTTGGTATGGTCTTAACTAGGCTGGATGTATTTTTTTTGTTGGCGTTGATTTCTCCGACTGCCCCTAAAGGCACCACCGCGATCAGATGAAAAGAGAGGAAAGTGACGTGCGGACATGTGAAAAAGGTATGGGAGAGACGTTGAAGAGGAATAAAAACACCCTTGGAAACCAAAACTTGCCCCTCGTCGTGACTCGGAGCCGCAACAAATGTTTCGGATTTGTGTAGGGTACATTGTGACAGCAAACGAGCAGGTGATCGAGCAAGCGTCTGATACGAGAGCATTGCGTTCGTATGGAGCGTGTTTGAAGTGAACAGCAGAGACGAAAGGAACAAGGCAAAGTGTTGTGAAATAAAATATTACCTGTAATACACATTTTGTTATTTGCTGATTGTATTAAACTATCACCATTCATTGTCAGTCAAGAAGAGAAGAGGACTATTATCCCTTCTTTGACGAAATGACCAGAGCACAGTACAAACACACTATTGTTCTTGTAACGTGTTTTGTATTTAAGTCCTGTCTGCCCCTCGCTCACCGTCGGATCATCGCATGTGTTACTGTCATGATGTCTGTTTGGTTTCTGTTCCTGTCTTTGGTAATGTCACCCTGTCTTTTTGTTCCACGTCTTTGTCGGTCAGTCCTGTTGTTGGTTTTGTTGTACCATGATTTTCTTAAAAAAAATAAAAAAATAAAAAAAAAGATTTAAAAATTTTTTGCGTATTATACACGGAAAAAAACGGTATTTATTTTTTATCTATTTTATTTTGATATTAAATATTTAATTGAACATTTATTTAATCAACAAACGATTAGTGTGTGCGTAGTGTTGTGTGAACCCCTGCTGCTGGTCGGCCGTCCACCAGAGCCCATTTCCAGGCGCTCTGTCTGCACTCCTGCATGAAGTCCAATCCAAGCAGCATTATTTATGCCGGTCCAAACAGCCCTTTAATTACTCATGAAGTCCTCCCTCCCTCCTTCCCTTCTTGCACCCGCCGCCACCACCACTGCCATCCCTTAAAGACTCCCTAAAAAGCCGTCTGCGTGATATTAGCACAACAGAGCCTTTTCCAGGAGAAATTAAAAGATAAATAAATCTGCCGGTGATTTACATGCGCGCGGCAGCTGATATTTATACTCGGCCGCGCGTCCCTGAAGGCGTTGTCTTATTACTGCCATGCTCAGGTCCCTCGCACCCGGGCAGAGAGGCGGGCAGGTGATTAATTCAGTTATTAGCACATGCCAACAAGGCGCATGAGAGAATATCCAAGGAGCTCCATCGCTTCATTTCCCGAGTTAATTTTTCAGAGCCAACTATGTGTCGTCAACCAAGTTTGTTTAGTTTAAAGGAAACATCAAGTGAAATATTTTCTTTACAGTCAAATGCTCTATCTGCCCCCACGAGTTTAAATGTGACATTCTGATGTTACGTTTGCGGAATATGATTTAAGCATAAAAATTCACCTATTTTATTATCCATCTCAGGGGCGGCCATTTTGTCCTGTCGACTGAAAATGACATCACGGTGCCAATGTGCTCAGCTGTATTGTTTGGGCAAATTGTATTTCTCGCCACCCTGAAATGTCCGTCGTAAAAGTGACACTTTGAGACACAAATGTACAAAAGGACAATTGTATTGTCACCCGAAAGGTAATTAGTCCATAAAGCTGCTCATTTTGCTCTCTAATGACATCATCGCCATCAGCAGGAACAGCAGCAGTTTCAAGTCTGGCTGTCTAATTGCTTCTTTACTCTGGCGTCGCCATGACGTGGCAGTGATAGATCTCTATTTTCCCTTGCAATTTGTTACACTCCTTGCTATATAATTGGATCAGATTAATTATTATGATGAATGTCTTTCTGGGATTTCTGCTTGTAACCATTCATTTTAGGGCTGGCATGCTCAAATTTAATGTGTCAGCAGGATCTTGGGCGCAAAAAAATAAAACGTCTCATTCAGTCAGTGGGGATATTTTTCCCGGTATACTGAGAGATCAAGTTACTTGCAATAGGCGTAAATCTGCATTTGTTTATTTATTTGCTTATTTAGTTTATATTGATTTTCTGCTTGCTTTAAACACAAACACACTTTTCAAAATATTCCTTTGCTGTTTTCATCATTGTCTTTGTAAAAAACTATCGCATAACTATTTTGTGGAAACAAAAATAAGACCCATTCACTTCAATTTTGACCCAAAACGAAGTCAAGCAAATGTGTATGTCTATTTATAGCACTCTTGCCACACATACAAGTTGAATCCAGTTAAGATTGTGGAGTCACACATTATCACCTGGAAATTAAAACTTTTATTTTTTCAAATCAATTTCAATTAATCGACAAAATAACCCACCCATTAATCGATTATCAGAATAATGTTTAGTCACAAGTGAACGACATTTCCACAGGCTGTCGAACCTGCACCGGCCAGCCTGTGTTTACCCTTCGCAGGTGTCCGCCCGGTTCAATTTCAAGTTTAATAGTTTCTTGATGAGAACTAAAACCGAGGCGTTAAATCTGAACTGCCCCCCCCCCCCCTCTCCACCAAAAAAATTACTGTCCAGCTAAGACGGACGGACAGGAGTCAATTCCCTGTGCATGCGAATGGCTCATTAACGTGGCGAGGCCAGCCCGCGCGTTTGTATATGGCCGCCGTCGGTGGACGTGCAGAATGGATTTATGGTGTCACTCAGCTCTGGAGGACGACTAATGAGGGTGCGCCAGGCTACCAGCGTCCGAGTGGGGTAATTCCACCCGCCATCCATCCAGCGAGGGGGGGGGGGGGCCCGGCTGCCGCTGGAAGGAGGACACATCCCTCATTATGTGATTGTGTCTCAGGAGCTTTCTTTAATATTTTAATAAATAACATCAGCCCAACAAGAAATTAATGAATAGTATCATTAATAATGAGCTGGCGCCTTGTCGCGATAGGACGGGTATTAAATCGAAGTAGCGCTCGAGAGAGCCGATTGGGGGGAGTGGGGGGGTGGAGTGTGTGTGTGTGTGGGGGGGGGGGGGGGTATCTCCAGAGATTTGGGATTGTTCCGGAAGCAAACAAGGCCAGTGTATGAGGCGGCCGTCCCTCTGTGCCAACAGCTTTTACAACAGGTTGAAAGTAATAAAGGAGGATTTTCCCAGCCAAGGAGTTAAGCCGCGGGAAATCTGCTCATGTAGATCGCCGTGAGAGGCGCAGCCAAATGTGATCCTTAATTAAACTTTAATCAAGACGACGCTGTTTGCGAGATGTCGTTTAGGAAAAAAAAAAAAAAGGTATCTTCAGCCCTTCTTGTTTCAAGCCAGCCAACCTGCGTTGCCTCGTAGTGTCCACATAAGTGCCGACTCATCAAAACCTATTTGTTTGTTTGTTTATGACAAGATTTTACATTCCGCTCCACATCGGTCGTTCCGGATTCCTCCGCACCGCCCGACTCGATTTGCTCGCAGGAAGTCTTGCCCTTTTCCGACAACGCTCAAGCACTGGATGTGTCTGTAGCGGAATTAGCCCGCTCATTGCGACATAATGTGACGTGAATGTTAGCCGCTTCCATGACAGCGTTGGAAATCACAGCCCAGATGCACTTTAACACATTGAGCTGTCGCGGGCCATCTGAGGAACATGCCAAACAACGGTCCAATCTGTTTGACTGTTGATTTTAGCTTGGCGACACCCGTTTGTGTCATTATAGCGTTTCGGAACTTGTAAGCTAACCTGTATATTAGCATCAGGGCTAAAGAACAAGAGTAACGACATGTTTTTCCCGCTTTAAACGCTGATCATATACACGGGATTGATTCAAATTTTTTTTCATTGAGGCGATTACTCAGCGACGTCGGAAGCCGCGCAAATATTTGCTTATTTTCATATAAATGGCTCTGCGGCTTTGCGGCGCCTCATCGTAAAGGTAAAATACATTCATTTGCGCAGAGCAGAAATGGGTCACGTCATTTACATAATGGGATGCATTATCTAATCTGCTACAATACAGTATGAGGTGAAGTACTTACGCTTAATCATCGAGCTGGAACCGGATTGTGTAATATTATCATGGCAATATGTATCATTGATGCTCTGCCTTTGGGAAAAGAGGATTAAGGCAATTAGCCGACACTGGTGAACAATTACTCGAAAGAAAGTCATCACGTTTTTTAAAATGGATTCCAGGTTGATTGGCACCGGTCGTGTCAAGGTACGTGTTGCGGGTTCAATTCCCGCACCTCACCAAATGTGAATATGTCTTTTAATATTTACATATTCGGAATTTTGCATTGTGGCCCCTTTCTTTGCCGTTTGGACCATATGTCCTTACTTGCCACCAATATTGATGCATTGCCAGCTGCGTAAAAAAAATGCCATATTTCCTTCATAATAAAAAGTGGATTATCATGAATCACAGGAAAGCGTCACCAGCTGTCTTGTAGAAATGAGGCCGAGCTGGGCAACGTGTATTTTTTTTATTTATTTTTTTATAATGCTAGAAGTGATGATTAATTAGTTGACGCGCTTACCTCAATGCAACAGGTCATAGTTGAACTTGTCGATTTAGTTTTGGTGCCGGATCTTCTCTCAAAGTTCGCCTCATCATAGCAAGGCTTTGTAAACGAATATATTTAACAAATGTATATATATATACGACTTTGAAGTTCGCTTCTTCAACTCAGCTGGGATGCCGAGCTGCGCCAGACAAAGACAAATTACAAGCTCGGCCATTTTCATAGCGCTCTACAGCTTTTCATCATAATGGATAAACAATGAGCAACACCGAGCTTGCGGTCGGACAAAAAAAACCAACAAGGAGCATCTCTTTCCTCGCCAAGCCACCGTCGGAGGAATGACGAATGCGTGGAGCAGAAAGAGGCGGTCATGGTGTAAAAGTGTCGCCCCGGGGTCGGGGCGCTGACACTTAATTGTTTGTCCTGTCATGTGTCACTTTGGAGAAATTTCATATCTAGCCCTTGTTAGCCCCCGCGTTGCTGCTTTTAATCCCCGGCGTGGCAGCTGGATCAGCGTTGTGCCGCCATCAAGATGTGTCAGATTACTCGGTCGGGTTGGCTCCCGTCACTGTCGTGCCCAATCGTGACCGGAGATGCTAGCGTAGAGCTTTGCCTTTTAAAAGGCACGGGATCACGTTCTACTCAAGTCCGGCCGCAAAACCCGACTCAGTTTCCTCACTCTTATATCTGCTGGGTCAAACATAACCTAAACTGGGTCAAATGGTCCAAAGAGGACAAACTTAATATAAATATAATACTATATAAATATAATAATAATAATATAAAATATAAATAAAATAAATATTATAATAATATAAAATAAAAATATAATGATATAAAATATAAACAAAGACAGGCCGTTACAGTAACATAAAAAAAAGGTCAAATAAAAGTGTCAAATGAATGTGACGTATTTCTGGCATTGGTGTATGAAAAGAAAAAAAAAAGTTTGTTATATTTGTTCTGGTTCCTATTTGTCATTGCTTACAATTCCTTCCTTTCGATGTTATTTTTAATTTGAGAACTCTTTGGGAATAAAGGAATCAATACAAATGGCATTATCGGCGGGCAGCTTCATAAATCACACCTCACTCGTAATATTGCTTTTCATACCGGCGGCCGGCACGTCGAACAACACAACAGTATGAATCTTCACTTAGTTAAATTACAATTTGTATCGGAGGACAACATCCTTTATTTTTATCCAGTAGCTACGTGATGGTGACTTTTTGCTCTCCAAGCACACAAAGATACCAAATTATTGATTCCATCCTAAAGTCTGTTTGAATGTCTTAAATTCATCAACCTTCTCCGGGATCTAGCTGTTGATGCCCAATCACACCATTGGAAATCTGTAACAGGAAAGTCAAGTATATAGTTCAAGGCAATTGAGGCAAATTGCATGCATGTTTAGGAATGATTAAGTCATTAGCGTCACCCGAGGGGGGCGGCCAAACACTTGGGTAATTGCAATCAATTTCAGACAAACTTTAGAATGTCTGCTTCTGCTCTGCATGGAATCTATAGATGATAGTGATGAGAAGAATCAAAGCAGAAAAAGTCTCGTGAAGCTACTTCCGTGTTTGGCACCATTTTGTTTCATCATGAAGCTCAATGAATGTGCCACGCTGAAAAAAGTTTCCTCCTGCATTCTTGGGAGAACAAAATGAAATGTCCAAAAAGGATAAAAAGTAAAATGGCGGCCATCTTTTATTTCCCAATCTGTCATGTGAGTGTCAGGGATTTGCTGTCATAGAGGAAGTGGAAGCTCAAGAGCCGGTGCTGACCGAGAATTAATCAGTTCAGGTTTCGGCGGCGGCTACGGCGAACATCAAATGTCAGCCGTCGCCTCTCAACTCTTGTTGGTGATTTCTTTGAGCCCAACATCACAATAATCCCGCTCTCACTCCCAGTGAAGGTCAAAGTTGGTCAGCCAGGCAAGAAATAGCAGATGAGAGGCGGCTTCCTCCTCCCC
Organism: Syngnathus acus; assembly: GCF_901709675.1. Classification (NCBI taxonomy): domain Eukaryota; kingdom Metazoa; phylum Chordata; class Actinopteri; order Syngnathiformes; family Syngnathidae; genus Syngnathus; species Syngnathus acus. The sequence goes on along the minus strand of NC_051105.1, from coordinate 11,228,304 downwards.
GCGCGGCCGCTCTAAATTATGGCATTAGTATATTGATTGCGGATCGCGGTCCCCGGCAATCACTTTTACCGGCGTGACAAGATTATTTGATCCTACTTTTTCTGTATTATTATTTGTTGTCTTTGAGTTATTCTAGCAGCGCCCCAAGTGACAGCTTGAATTCGGGCAATCGAGTGGCGCAGTTAGGCGAACCAGTGAGGCACAACCAAAAAAATAAACAGGAGACGGGTCTTGAAGGAGGGGGAGACGTTATCCCTGCCGGCCAAGCTGCCATCCTAAATAAAGAAAGATATCGGGCTGAACGGAGCGCTGATCAATACATTCATACAAAAGCAAACGCGTCATTTGTTAAGTGTTGGGTGATAACCTCACGTGGGAAACGGCAGCAGTGAGAGTGCGCCAAGGAGGGAAGAGATCATAAATTACAGATAATCGAGTTTGCCGTGATTTGTGGGATGCGGGAGGGAATTGCGCCTTTGTCTCTCCACTGCTTGGGATAGTTTACAAAATCAACGCGGTGATATTCTAAAAGCTGAGTCATGGCAACATTTTTATTTTGTCCATAAGTCGACAGCTAATAGATCAGAATCGGTGCAAAAAAATGTTTTTATTTATTTAAAATTTTTATTATTTTTATAGTTGACCAATGTAATCGAGCCAATTTCTAGTATTATTTCTCTCCTCTGATCAAAATCGGATTTTCAAATGTGCGCAAATGATTATCCTGAAGGGTCAGTGGTTTTTTTTCTACCCAGTCTGTTTATTAAATCGTACAAAATCATCTTTTTGTGTGTGTGATTGAGATGTGAAGACTCATTTTTGCCAAATCATTGTTTTCTAGTGCTTCAGTTTCTTCTTCTCTCTCAGCTTGGATGACCTTCGGCAGTATGCTGCCTCCCATAGGTCAGACTTGGTACTACAACTGCTATCTGGATTCAATCACAGCAGTCGTACGATGGAACTTTTAACGCAAATGTGTATGTTGAGCCACACACACAGCTCCTATTTAGCTAATGAGTCTGTTTATAGTTTGCCAGACCACTAAGCAACAGTCCCTTCATCTTCGCAGTCAATAATAATAATCCCCAATCCAAACATCATCAACACAACGCTGCTCGGCATCAGCGAACCCGGGAAATAATCCCGACTAAATCGGCCCAATTAGAAAAGCACGGGTGGCGGTCTGACGCAGCATGGGCGCAAAAGGCCGGCGGGACCCCCCGCCATTTTATTGGGAGGAGATACGGGCGCCCGTGTCGTAATGATGGCTAAACGTGCGCTGCATTCACTTACGCTGGAAGATTGGCGAGACAGGGCGTGACCTTTGCTATATTGACCTGCTGGCTGCCTCCTGCTGGCCTCCAGCAACAACACAACAAGATAAGAAATTACACCCACGTGTGTGTGTGTTTTGCGTGTGCGTGGTGTTAAAAACCAGGGGAAAGGTTGCGACAAACACGGGTCTCACCTCACACTCCACATCCCAAATTGATTGAAATCATTTTCTCCTCCCCGATTCTTGCTTTCCCAGCGGCGCCTAAAGCGAAATGAGCGCTTGTGGGGATAATTAAAATTGATGACACGGGCACGATCCGTCCGTCGCTCCGAACACTCGACTGAATTCAAGTGTGACGCATTTAGCGACGGAGGTTTCCGTCGTTGGGAGGCAAAGGCTGCTCTGGTGACTCTCCGTTGTGCTTCGATTGGGCAGATTGAACATTACTGGCTGGTTTAAAAAAATGTCTTGAGTCTTTGCAAGACACTGAGGGGAGGGGGAGGAGGGGGCTGGCGACATTGAGGCCCCAAACCCCCCATCAGGATCCTTCCACAGATAAATATTGATTGTGGACAGTTTTAATTACTTCCTTAAATTGAGCAATTTTGGTTTTCCCAGTTGGCTCCCCAAGAAAATCCATGTCGCTGAGGTAGAGGGAGAAGGTTGAGCATGGCGCGCCATAAATCACCGCCGATACATAATTCATTGCGAGCATGTGAAAAGGACAAGACGAGATGCTTTAGATCATCGAAAACAGCATTCGCGCCGCTCTCGGCCGTTTGTGTGCTCAACATCTCATCTGAATGATGACGAATGATGCGCCGGCTTTTTGATCTCCCGCTTGGACCCCTTTCAAATTCTAAGGAGTGGTCACAATCCAAAGGCCATTCAGTTTTTACAGCCAGATGGAAACGCTGCTATGGTGTGGCCTACTAATTCTCACCTGCTTTTCGCTCACTCATCTTCCGAGGTGGGCAAGGTTGCTGCCAATCGTTTGTTCGACAATCTTGGACTTATAGTTTTTATATAATCGGCCAACTAATCTGAAATCGGTTTTCTTGAGCTAACAGTTGTCATCACTGTTATTATCCAGTAGCTTGGTTTTAATCTACAACGTGAACCTGTAGATGGCGTCCAGTCCTTTGCAACGTCCCCGCCCCCCCCTCCCCTTTTGAGAGCCTCGCTCTCCATATCACCAAATAGAATGCTCGCTGCAATTGCACAATTTTGAGCAAGGCATCATCGACAGGACCTTGACGTTGACCTGTGCACGGAGGCGTGCGAGAAAGGATTGTTACACTCTGTTTATCAGAGATGCCACCAACAATTGGAGTTTTTTTTTTTTTTTACAGTGTAGCTGTAAAGCGCTGACCTTAATCCTGAAGGCCTGTGCTGTTATAAGCAGAGATGCGTGTGGTCAGCTGGCCGTTTGCGGGTCGCTAACACAATGCATACAGAGTGAGACATTAAATGTAGATAGATGCTCCCATTGCATCAGCCTTGCACGGGATTCGGGTGCTTCCATGGAGATGCGTCAGGAATAAACCAGTGCAAGCACGAGAGCTTGGTTTAATGTTTAAAAATGTTTTTGCATAGCTTTGTCTTATGACAATGCTAAGAAACAAAGCAAAACACCGTATACAGGCTCACAACAAGCATCTGGGTCAAGATGTCGTAACCCTTTGACCAGCAGATGTTTGAGCACCAATGATGGCGTTTTGCTCTGATCGACCAATCAGAGGACAGAAAAATGCTGCTGTCACTGAGGAGGAATTAAAAATCTCTCTGGGGATGAAACAAAATCTTGTTTGTCTCTCGGCACTTTTGATTTTCTTGCTGATATGTGTGTGTATGTGATGTGACTAACAGTGGGCAAATTAGACTGACATGGCAAAATGGTAGAGGCTGAAATCTGATTGGACAAAAAATAAAATCTAGTCAACATACAAATAATCAGTATGGAGAAGCTACACAATCAAAAGAAAACACTTTTAGCAATAGTGTAACATGACTAACAAATATTAAATATTTTAAAAAATATGTATGTAAAATAAATGTTGCAATATTTCGGGGGAAGAAAATTGCAAAAAAAAATTGTTCAGCCCTCGTGTGAACACTTTTTAACGCTGGACTGAATCGTTTGTCATATTGGTAAGCAGCCTGCGATTATGTCGTCTTCTCATGCTGCAGACTGACAAGCCCGAGTCAGAGCAGAGGGGGGGCACTTGACAAGCCCCTCGTTCTCAGCGCTAATGGATGATTGGTGGCTGGATAGGAGGCCTCACTTCTCCCTTTTATCCCGGCTTGCGTTTGACCCGGAGAGCCGGCGGTAATGGGCCCGGCGGAGGGGTAATCATTTCACTCCCGATAAGTTGGAACACCTTGTTTTTTTAACGGAGGGAGCTCCCGTGGCCTCCGCTTGGTTTATCGCCCCCTCCCTTGGAAAAAAAAAAACCCCTTCAAGAGGTTTGGCTCCTCTCTTGGAGCTCAAAGGCTCCATCAGCTCGGGCTCCCTCGCTCGCCTTTCATGTGCACATAAGCCGCTGAAAGGGGCGCAAAAAATAAATAAACCCACTTCTATCTCTCAAATTGTGATCTTATGAATTAGATTGGGCCACTTTAAAAAACACACAATTTGGTATTTTCTCCTCTTTCTGCCGCAATATCCGTGCTGATAAATGTGCGGGATTGACGGGCCGGGCTTGTGCGCTCGTGATAAGGTGACGGTCACCTGAAGTGGCCGAGAACTTTCATGTCAGCCACTGTGGAAATTGTTTGGCCTTTTTTCGCTTGAGAAAAATCCCCCATGTTTTGCTTGATTACATTTTGTTATGGTCCCCTCCCTTACACCCCCTCCCTTCTCTCACACACACACAAGTTCTTAAGCCTGGCCAGATTACTGTTTAATAGGGATGATATTGTGTCGGCTTTATTGGCCATTTGCAGCTGCACCGCTGCTTCATTTAATAGCTGCGTCGGTTGTTAAAAGGATTACACAGCTGCCGCACGGCTGTGTACAGTGAGCCTCCGTAGCCAAAAAAAAAAAAAAAAAAAAGCTTGAAATGGGATGGGAGGGAAAAATCATACGGTCAGGTTGTTGCCATCAGAAATGCAAAAAATTCACCTGCCACATTCAAATTACATTCCCTCCTCGCCCACCTCCATTTTGTGATGTGATGCTGATTATTTCCCATTCCATATCTGAGTGACCTTTAGAAGGCCAGCGGCACAGCCCAGAATTGATTAAGTACAATTGATCCCCATGCATTCAAAGGATATTAATTAGAGATGGAAAACAAGGGAATGAACACAAATAGCTCTTAGCTTAAGCATGATAACAAATAAAACATGCGGCTGGATTGCGGCAAGTCCCATCAAACATTTACCATTCAAGACACTCTGAAACTGTGAAAGTGTGCTCAAAATATCAATATAAAAAAAATAAGTACCATAAATGTCATTACCAATACCAAAATAGCACACCCTTGTTGTCAGGCAGAAACCTCATGTGTCCATCCATCCATCCATTTTCTGAACCGCTTAGTCCCCACGGGGGTCGCGGGAGTGCTGGAGCCTATCCCAGCCGTCATCGGGCAGTAGGCGGGGGACACCCTGAACCGGTTGCCAGCCAATCGCAGGGCACACAGAGACAAACAACCATTTGCACTCGCACTCACACCTAGGGACAATTTGGAGTCTTCAATCGGCCTACCAAGCATGTTTTTGGGATGTGGGAGGAAACCGGAGTGCCCGGAGAAAACCCACGCGGGCCCGGGGAGAACATGCAAACTCCACACAGGGAGGGCCGGAGGTGGAATCGAACCCGCATCCTCCTAACTGTGAGGCGGACGTGCTACCCAGTGCGCCACCGAGCCGCCTCATGTGTCCAAATATGGTCAATTCCTATTTTCTCCTTTAACAGATCAATACTGTTGCTCTGTCCCCACGTGTTGTTATTTTTATTTATCATTATTACCCAATTTAAAGTCTTGTACAAGTCTTTTGCAATATCAATACCCCCCCTCCTTTATGATGCCATGACACAAATAAAAATCGGAATCATCATTTGAATGGAAAAAATCCATTTGTCCCGCCCAATCAAATTTGACGAACCATCTCTGCAAAAACAAGGCAGATCAATGTGATGAATATGCTCCCTTTTTTTCCAATCATCGTCTCCCCTTGAAAGAACAGATCAACGGGACACGCTCCAGTTGGCGATCAATAGCGGGCCAGAACAGCGGGACGACGCCACACGCGTCGCTCCGACAACGGCCGCTAACGCGCGACCAAGCTAACGGCCGTTAAGCACACAAGCCGCGGCCTATGAACCGGCCGGCCCTCCGCACGCTCTGTCGGTTAAACATTCCGGGGAGGGACGCGTTCCGTTCCGACACGACCGTCCGCAAGGGCCGAGAAGCCTTTCCGGCGTTATTGCTGTGAAAATTGGCAGCGGGAGAAGGAGGGACATGAGGGATGCTCCGGAGTGCTAACCTATCCCTCTCGGCCCCCCCCGGGAGCCACTTGGCCGGCTCTCATCCACATAATTATAATAAATTTGACATTTCATAGATAATATTGATTTCTTTATTTTAGCATTTCACCATAGGTGACAGTCCGGTGTCAAGAATGAAATTTCTATTGATCTTCCGCGCATTAATCCCTCATGTGTATGTGATCATTTTTATAAGACCTTTTACTGCACATAAATCAATATTTCATATTTTCAGCCACGCCAGAGGAGATGTCATATTTGTAAACTACGTCTTGACACTAGCAATTCCTTTCTTGTTCGGCTGCAACTGTGCAAGACCAGTCAATTTGGGGTTGGCGGGGGCGCAGACGCAGGGAGGGGTGAAGGGGGGTCTGCGTCTGGGCTGGCAAAGTGTTCTGCAGCGCTGATGATGAAATATCATCTTTTGAATTCATTTGCCCTCCACGTGACGCCGTGGAGCCCAAATGAAAATGAACAGGCAAATCATTCCGATTGATCGGCTGAGCAATTTATAAAAGGTATCGAACATGTTGTCCAAGCAGCCTGTTCATTTCCTTAATTTATACTTTAAATGTTCATCAATTGGGCAAAGGGGTGGGCGCCACTTGAACTTGAGCTGCGTTTCGTCATAAATGGAAGACAGATGAAGTGAAGCCTACTTTATTGTGTGTAGAGATTGAGAGTGGCGGTGGCCTACCTAAATGATGGACGGGGGGCATCATTTTTCATCAGCACTAGGGGGGGCACATAATATCACGCACCTCCTAACCAGTTGAATTACAAAAATATGGACAATAAAAGTGCAAAATATTGTTATATATATATATATATATATTTTTTTTTTAAGCAAATGACAAAATAACCAAAAACATGAATTACCCCCCCGTGAATAAAAATGACCATTCAAGGAAGTGCTGAGCAAGAAACCAAAATTAAGTCCAAGAAGTCATTTTCAAGAAAATGTAAAAATTCTGATATTATTGAGGAACCGTTTGTCCTAGATATCATTTGAAAATCAGCGGCTCACTTGTTTATTGTTGGTATCCTGAGCCCCGAGCAACCGTGATGTCATTTTCAGTCGACAGCAAAAGACAAAATGTCCGCCCTACGTACTTGAGATGGACAGTTTTGCTGGAGTTTTTATTTTATTTTATTTTTTTGAACGAGACAAACGTACTGTGTGTATTAAAAAAAAATGTTAGCCTAAATAATCTTGTACACACTTTAGGAACCACTGACCCGAGTCCTATTTAAAATCCTCTTTGATGTCAAGGTGGGAACTTCCCAGCAAAGGATTCGATTCGTTCCCGGGCAGAGAATCTCAATAAGATTTGGGCATCGGGCGCATATAACATGACAATAGGCATGGAGGATGCGCGCACGCACGCATGCACGCACGCCATTGCCACTGTTTGGTGAAAAATATGAGCGGCTGAACGGTGCAGACACCTGACCTTTTCCGGCTCTCCCTTAACATGTCCCTTCCATGCAATCAGTTGGCGAACGGCGCACAAGAAAGGCCAGTCCATTAAGAGAATATGCTAATTTTGCCATCTGCTCCTAATTGATGCCATTTTACCAAGTAAACAAGACTTCTGTCTACAATGGATGTGTTTCTGCCAGTTAAGGATATGTCAGATCAGCTTTTTCCTGTAATTTTCTCTCTGAGAGCTATTGCTGTGCCATTATTGCAAATTATAAGGCTCTTCGCTTAAAGAGGGATGCTTTCCCGGCTCCGTGCGTGCGTGCACGTGTGTGTGTGTGTGTGTGTGTGTGTGTGTGTGTGTGTGTGTGTGTGTGTGTGTGTGTGTGTGTGTGTGTGTGTGTGTCTGTGTCTGTGTCTGTGTCTGTGTGTATGTGTGTGTGTGTGTGCGCGTGTGTGTGCGTGTCTGTCGTCCTTTCTAAGAAAATAATGTTGGATGTCTTTGCA